>NC_064427.1:525000-760000 GCF_023375975.1 Astyanax mexicanus
TCTTGGATTCAGAGCTCTTATGAATTTCCCAGTAGGAAATAGAGTAGAAAAATCCTGTGAAAACATTGCTGTTAAAATATCTTAGTTCGACCAAGGAAATTCTACATTTAGTGTTTAGTTTTTTCTGTATCCATGACAACAGAGCTCTGATTGGTTAGTTTGATTGATAAAAATAAATACACAGCTGCACAGACCATCAGTTTTATGTATATTCATGTATAAAACTCAAACAAAACATATTTTTTAAGTTTTTGTCGATAAATAAGATCAGTACTTGGTGTGAAAGGGCTTGAGTCGGTCAGCAGGACCTCTAGCTCCACTGTCTCCCCGTCCCCGTCCTCACTGCATGGTGAACTCGTATACACGTCCCTGTCCCTGAGATTTTGTGTTTCTGTAGCATGCAAAAGCCAAAAATGCCTTGGTCAGATTTCTCGGGCATTTTTGAACGGCGACGTGATAATGTTTCATAGTATAAAAATAATAATAAGAGATAAGAAACTGCACTTTTATAACCTCCAATCCCAGACTTCATGTATACGGTTGGTTGTTTTTTGTTGTTTTTGGTATTTTTAAGGGTTTTTTTGGACGTACACTATATGTTTAAAAGTTTGTGGACACCCCACTGTAGGAGAGAAGTACTGCCAATAGAATAGGACTCTGTGGAGAAGCTTCCCAAACACAAAGATATTGACTCCATGTCTAATAGTGTCAGGTGTGAGTTATAAAGGGTTATAAACCCCTCAACAGTACTGATCATATATTTCACTTGCTGTCTGTATTTAAAACACCAGTTAGCTCATATGTATATATCCACTTATGCAAGACCAGCTACCTATTTCTATGAATAGCGAGAGACCAAAATACTCTAAACTAACCACATTGAGGGAAGTGCTAAGGGTCACTAAGAGTCGAATTACTATTTTAGTAATATGTTATAAATTACTGATAAAACTGGATCAAATTTGACTTTTTTGCCCCAAAAAACGTAGTGATTTTTGCACTTGTTCCTGCTGCTGCACTTACGCAGATCTCCACATTGATGGACATGTTCCAATCTAATCCGCCATTCTTTGTGCTGATTGGCTGTTTTTATTGATGGGCGAGACTTCTTCCATAAATCTAGTCTTCTCTAGACAGGTGTCCCATCACTTTTGGCCGTATAGTGTACGCAGTGAGGGCGCTGGGAACATGGTGCCCCATTGGGCACAATCAATATTTGTTATATAGAAAGAGATTGAGAGAGTTTTTATGTGATTCGTCTTTTTCGTAGAGTTTATCGTAGTTATACCGATATCGTAGCGTGTATATATATATATTTATATATAAATATATTGCGCGGTATATTGGTGCATTGGCTGGAGTTCGGACGCAGCTGTAATACGAGCCGAGGCTCTTGGGTTTATCGCGCTACAGTTCGGGATCTGTATGTTAGCGGTACCTGATAAAATGAGGGACATTCTCTTCGACGATGTTGTTGTTGTTGTTTTATTATTATGCAAATAGCTTTAAGAACAGGAAGTGGTTTGACGTAGTTTAAATAATAGACGGTACTTTTAGAGATTTTTATTATTCAGAATATTCACAATATTCAGTGACTTTCAGCCTTCGAGCAGAGGAGATCCAACCCCAGAACATAGACACTAGGTAGATCATATACTATATAAAAATATAAATATATATGCAATAGAAATAAATTATATAAATATATAAATATTTATCCATATTTATTTTTTATTGTTGCCTAAATTAAATTCAGTTCAGATGCATATGTATGTATGTTTGGTATGTTTGGTATGTTTTTTGTTTTTGTTTTTGTTTTTTGTTTATTTAAGGCCTCCTCCACACGTATCCACACGGATTTAAAAAAAATTAATGTTAAAAAATTTTAAAGCTTTTGTCTGTGTTTTGGCCTCTAGTTCACACAAAAATAGCTAATTTATTGGCTTTTTAAAACCGATGCATTTTTAAACACTTTTAAACACTGTTTTCATGAAGTTGCTTTATTAAAAGAGCTAACATCACAAAACATACACATTTATTATGGCTGAATCCCAAAAATCTCCTCACTCCCTATATAGTGAACTAAATAAGTAATAAAACTACAGTGTCTACACACAGAAATACACTAGATTCCAGATTTACATATATTAATAAATGAAAATACTGTTTTAGAACACTTAGAATCTGTAACTACCTGATTTGCTATTACTATTAGCGCCCCCTCAAGGCCTGGCATGCTAATGCAATCGCTTTTCTTTCATTGGAGCAAAATCATTTTAAAAGATATTCGGATACGTGTGGACACGGCCTCGTCAGATATAAGAGGCTACGATTGGCCGAAATTGGTCCAGTAAGAGATGTGGTAACCAGCCACAGTCCTTTCCAGCATATAACTGCATCAGTAGCACATCTGTAATCATAGTTTTACCATGTTATTGTCAGTTATAAAGACGTTTGTGAGATTTTTGGTCATTATTAGTGAAATGGGACGATTAGAGTCGATTTATTCTTCTGCGTGGAGTCAACTCAGAGTTTACGACATCGCCCGCGCAAGTAGCTTTACGCTGTTTTAAGTGTTTAGGTGTGTTGGACCAATCACAGTGGCTGTGTCTTGATTTGATGCAGAAGAATAACTTGGCGTTCAGAACTAAGAAAACATTCCAGACCTGTGATCCAGCCGTAGCTTTACTGGTGCCGAGACAGAATCCACTGTGAACTGAATTCAGCCTGTAGCGTTCTTCCCCAACACCAGATCAGAAGCTGGAGATGCTCATCAATTACAGTAAAGCTTCAATTTCCCTTTTTATTGCACTAGAACACAGTAGTGTGTGTGTGTGTGTGTGTGTAGCTTTAGCTTAGTTAAACACCATGACCCCATTAGTTTCTCTTTCGTTCCCACAGCAGACGGTGCTTCTCCTCCACTGCATGATACTATAACACTGCATGACCCGACTCAACTCAATTCAGCTTCTTTACTTTCCGTTCGGATGCTTTTACACTTTATTTATTCCTTTTAGACTTTTTTTTTACTCTGGTCCAAACCAAAGTAGCAGGTGTGAAAGGTTCCGTAAACCAAAGAACCAACAAAAGAACCTATATTTCATGTGAACAAAGTAGAGTGAAATAAGGGTTGAGTTCAGTCAAACTAGTGTGGAATCAGAGTCAGTCTGTGTTAAATTCGAGTCGCGAAAAGTCAAATAATAGTACAATTTAATCAAACTAAATTTGAGTCGACTCAAATAAAAGTCAAATATAAGTCAAGTTAAATCAAACAAAAGTCAAGTTTAAGTCTAATAAAGTCAAAAATTAGTTGAGTTAAATAAAATAAGTCAAATTGGAGTTTAGTTGAATCACATAGGAATCGAGGTCAATCAAACAAAAGTCAAGTTTGAGTCTAGTAAAGTGAAATCAAATTAGAGTTGAGTTAATTTAAATTAAAAAAGTCAAATTGAATCAAATAAAAGTGAAATAAGAGTAGAGTTGAATAGTTGAGTACAGTGCAATAAGAGTGAAATAAGACTCTAAGTTAGAGTTAAGTTGAGTAGTGTAGGTATCATGCAGTGGCAAAGCACCTTTATCCTGTTAATCAAATCAATATTCAGTATTGATTATTTAGGATCGTCTACATGCTGTAGTTCTGAGTAATAATAATAAATTCCCCAGTTTATACTCTGTACGCTAGTTTTCTCCAGCGATGTGTGCGAGTTAAACACCATGATCAGCTAAGAATCGCTCTAATGAACAGTGAGCGACGTTTTATTTTATGTTGACCATTTTCCGTTTGTTTGTGTTGTTGGTCAGTGTAACGGTGGACAGCAGTCCAGTCTTTATATAGTTTATATACCAGTTATTTATAAATATTATGTTGCCTTTATGAGAGGTTTAAAAGAGAAGCAATAGTTACGATAGTTATTATTATTATTATTATTATTATTATTATTATTATTATTATTATTATTATTATTATTATTACAGGGGTTAATTAACAATGTTGTACAAGGAAAGGACCGGGTTCAGATGTTACCTCAGTTGAGTTTGCATGTGTTCAAGAATTTACTTTCAGGTTTGAACCAGTCAAAAGTTTGGGCACACCTCCCCTTCTCATTCAATGTTTATTTTCTGTATTGTAGATTAATACTGAAGACATAATAACAATGAATTATGTAGTAAACAGTAAACAAACAGATTATAACAAACCATCCTCCTAGCAACACCTTAGCAACCAAAGCTATACAATAGCAACACTTTAGCTACCACTTAGTAGTAATGCCTTACCAACTGACTGCCAAGCAACAACACAGTAATCAACACTTATACCATAGCAACACCTTAGCAAACACCAAGCAACCAACATCAACACTACAGCAACAGTTTAGCAATCATTGCCAGAGAAACACCTCAGCAACCCCGTAGCAAAAAAATATCAATACAATATACTATAGCAATATCTTAGCAACCACCTAGCAACAATTTAGCAACCAATACCATAGCAAAACCTTAGCAAATTCATATAAAAATATGAAGGTGCTTTCCGTACTCTTTTTATTTCATAATTAACAGGTTTGATCATTTATAGTTAGTTCCGATGTTTTTAATATTAATCTATGATGTGGAAAATAAAAAAATCATAATAAAGAAAAGTCATTGTTGATTGGTGGGGTTGTGAAGGGGGTGTGTCCAGATTTTGAGTGATGGGTGGGAAGGGGGGGTTTGTGACCATGCATTTCTGCTCAAACTCAAGACGACCAAAGTTACCGCGCCTCGTATCAGATAGTTCAGAAACACTTCGGCCAAAGCCTTTTGCACTTTGATCTGTATCTCCTCCGTCCTGCGCCGTGACGACGGAGGCTCCGCCCCCTGGCTGGGTTTACGTGGAGGAGGGAGGGGCTCCCGTGGCTCAGAACTAATGAAATTCCTTCGGGCTCGGGGTCCAGTCTGCTAATCTGCTCTAATTCGCACTGCCGCTGTTCCAGAGCCAGGGTTTCACTCCCACACTCACCAGAGAGTTAAGAGTTGAGACTTAAATTGAGTTGAGTTAAGAGTTGAGTTGAGAGTTGAGTTAAGAGTTGAGTTGTAACTCGGAGCAGGACGGTTCTCGGTTTGATGATTAGTGAACAGTGGAGGTTAACGATTATGAATGTGGGAGAATTTTCCTCTGTGCGTAATTGATTTACTCGTTGTTTGTGCTCACGCTCGTTTGCGTGTCGTACATTAGCTCGTAGAAAAGCTCGTAGAAAAGCTAAGGGCTTGTCGTCCACCAAACAGCACATATAGTACAGCCCTCCTGGCCACTGAGGAACCACACTATTGCTAAGGAACACACTTGTCTTCCATGCACTTGCTAAAAAATGAATTTACCACAGCAACCCTTTACGTTTTTTTTTTTTCTTTGACAAAATAAAGATATTTCAGTTATAGTTTTATGGACAATGCTAATGATGATTTATTCATCTGGATACTCTTTTTTTTTTTTTCTTCTTCTTTTTTTTTTCTCCCTGAAACATGTACGTTTTATTTTTTCTGAGGGTTAGATTTGAAGTGGCTTTCTTCTTCTTTAATTTTTTTTTTATCTATGTCTATTACAGAGTTCGATTATTTGATTTATTAATATATGATCTGTGTTTCTCTGTTAAGGGAAGAAGAGTGTAACGAGCAAATGTACTGTACCTCCAGGTATCTTCGGTTGTTCTATTTAAAGCAATGTGTACATAGTGTTTTATAATAAATACTGGAGGAGTTCTGATGAAATATGACAATAAATCTGAGAGATCTATTTCTCTATAAAAAAAAATACAGTTCTCAGTGTATTTATTGTGTATGTATTAGATCTTGTTTAAAGCTACAAAAGTTTTTAATAAGGAAACCAGCCAATAAAAGCTTTCATTAACCAACAGCTACTGTATGACAACACCTTATCAACCACATAGCAATACCTTGCAAACAATGTAATAACATAGTAACCACCTGGCAATATCTTAACAACCAACATCCATACCAAAGCAACCAACAGGCATACCATGGCAACACCTTAGCAAGCAACCTGTCACCATATCAGAGAGAGAGAATTTTCAAAACTGTGATATTTGGAAAAGATAAAGTATTGGGACAAAATAGAGAACTAGTATTTCTGACTAATAAAAAGTCCAGCCTCATATAAAAATTAATTCAGACTAATACTAATGATAATTGAACGTATTGATAATGATTTTTTCCCCGACAAAATTAAAAAGCATTATAGATGTAAGACAAGGGTCTCCAAACTTTTCAATAGGGGCCACCTTGGGAATGGTGAACAAGTGATTCTTATATTAAACATTAAATTCCATTTTAGTCCAATAACCAACACAAGAAAATCTATCAGCAATCACTAAATGCTTTCCTGTAGATAAATTCCAGTCAGAGAAACTAATGGCTATTTGTTTTTGCTTCCATAACACTGTTGCAACCGATCACTGTACATAAAACTTAAACATAATTGTGAGCCATTAATAATGTATTTTAGAGTGATGCAGAGGTTAAAATACCAGTAGTCTGCAGTGGTCGGGTGAAATATTTTACAATGTGATGGTTGAGGTTAAATGTACGAACAGTGTTGCTGGATTAAGTTAGGTTACACAACTCATTCTGTTCCTGCAGTTCTGCACTTTATTCATTATTACTCTGTCACATACTGGACTATCTCTGCACTTCCACACACACAGATATCAGCGCATCTATATAGCATTGTATTGTTTTATATCCAGTAACATTAAAATATATATCTACAGTACAATACCATATATCAATATGACTTTGGTGTGTATTGTGTGTATACTGTGTATTATATTATTTTATTATTCTACTCTATGTTGTAAATATTTTCATTTGCACACTAGTGACAATAAAAATATATATTGAATTTTGAATATACAGTGTTTATATTTCACTCTGACCTGACTCGACACGCTCAAACGGGGCGGGGTTTTCTTGTGTCGTTCCTTTTTCCAATTGGTGGCTAACAATGCTGTAATCTGATTGGTCGGGTGAAGCATTCGACGTAGATCCGCCCGAGAAGCGGAGAGTTGAGGAGCCCCGGTTGTTGTTGTTGGGGTTGCGGAGAGCGGGCCGCCGCCGTACCGGGGGTTAGGAGTCCCCGAGCCGCTGGAGGAGGAATCGGTGTATTATTATCGTGTTTTTCCCCGCCCCGTGTTTCGCCATGGCTCCGCCGGTGAGGACGTTTCTGCCGCTGTTTTCCGCGGCGGTAGGAGGGTGACGGTAGGCGGGCGGGGGTCACATGATCGGCGGGGCGGAGAGGCGAGCTGCCCGAATCCAATATGGTGGTCGTGCGGCGGTCGCTGCTCCCGCTGCTGCTGCTTCTCCTGATCCCGCTGCTGCTGGGGGGCAGCGCCCAGAGGCTGGTGGGTCTGCGGCTGGAGGAGGTGCTGGAGGTGCAGCAGGGGGGGCAGCTGCAGGAGGAGGCCGGCAGGCGGGTGTACATGCGCGGGCGAGTTCTGTTCGCTGCTCCGGGGTCTGGATTCAGGCTGAGGCTGTTTGGATCTGAGCTGCTGTTTCTGGTTAAAAATAATAATGTTATTAATAATAATAGTAATAACAATGCAAGCTGGCCGTGGCTCGCGTTCGCTCGGGAGGCGGGAGTGGAGAACTTCAACTCCCAACCTGGACCACCTCCTCCTCCTGCTGCTCCTGCTGCTGCTGGTGCCTCTGGTTCTGATGGTCCTAGTTCCAGTCCCGGTCCAGTAAAGGAACAGGAGGAGGACCCATGCAGGCAGGAGATCCTGAGGAACTCTTCTATATTCCGTGTGGAGGGGGAGTTCTCCGCGGATGAAGACAGCAGCGGTGTGCTGGAGGTCCGCACCGCGGAGGGGGACGCCTCCAGCGCGGGCGCTCTGCACCGGCTGTGTGTGCTGAGCGGGCCGGGTTGGGAGTCGCTGGGGGCGGATAGATTCCAGCTGAAGGCGCCGGAGCCAGAGCTAAAGCCTGAGCCAAAGCTACCCCCAGACTGGATCCCTACCTGGGCTTTATCGGTAATTATAGCAGCCTTGGTGTTTATTTGTGCTCTGATTCGCAGTTTAAGCCTCAGTCTGCTCTGTCTCGACCCCCTCGAGCTCTACGTGCTCCACAGCTGCGGCGCGGAGGACGAGAGGCGGGCGGCCAAGCGCCTGGAGCCGCTCCGGAGACGCGGTAACTTCCTGGTGTGCTCGCTGCTCCTCCTGACCGCGCTGGGTCACTCCGCGCTCGGCGTGCTCCTCTACCGGGCCTTCGGCTCCATCCTGCCCGCGGTCTTCACGTGTGGAGCCCTGCTGTTCCTCCTGGCCGAGCTGCTCCCGCACATCATCAGCTCGGGCTACGGCTTCCACCTCGCCCCCGGTCTGATCTGGCTGGGTCAGGTGTGCCTGGCGCTCACCTGCCCGCTCACCTGTCCGCTCGGCGTGCTCCTGGACGTGGCGCTGCGGCGCGACGTCAGCACGTGCGGCGTGCGCGAGAAGGTGATGGAGATGGTCCGCTCCAACGTCAACGACCCGTACAGCGAGTTCGTGAAGGAGGAGTTCCGGCGCGGCGCGCTGAGGAGCAAGACCGTGGAGGACATCCTGACCCCGCTGAAGGACTGCTTCATGCTGCCCTCCACCGCCCAGCTGGACTTCGGAACCATGTCCGAGATCATGCAGAGCGGATACACGCGCGTGCCCGTCTACGAGGAGGAGCGCTCCAACATCGTGGAGATCCTGTACGTGAAGGACCTGGCCCTGGTGGACCCGGAGGACTGCACCCCCATGACCACCATCACCAAGTTCTACAACCACCCGCTGCACTTCGTCTTCAACGACACCAAGCTGGACGCCATGCTGGAGGAGTTCAAGAAAGGTGAGGCGGTGGGACCAACCACAGGTGTGCAGAAGTGTTTGGATACCTGGGGTTGTGTGGTGTTGCATTCAGTAAAGATTACTGAGGTAGTTTGAGATGTTGGAGATTTTGATGATGACCAGACAAAACAAAACAAAACATGGCAAGATAACACAACACAAATGTAATAAATACACTGCCTGTCCAAAAATAAGTAAATAATCTGGACCTGATGCTGCAGTTTGTCTGCAGGTTTAGGTTCAGCAAAGGAATATACTGAATATAGACCAGGTTCTTCTTCCATCAATGGAAACCATCAGGTTCTTCCATTAATTTTTCTTCATATTCCAAGATGAATAATATCAGGATTGATGGTGCTGGAATTGTGAAAGAGTTCAGGGTTCAGGGAGCATGAGATCATCATTTTCACACATGGATTGAGAGAGAGTTCACCACAGAGTCCAGATCTTAACCTCATTGAGAATCTTTGGGATGTGCTGGATGGAGAAGAGCTGCTTTGTGCAGTGGTCAGACTGCACAGATAAAAAAATTAATGCAAAACTGGATTGAAATAAATAAATCTTGTGACGTTGCAGAAGCTTATTGAAACAATGCTACAGTGAATGCAAAGTCACACAATCAAAGATAAAGATGGTTCAGCTAAATATTAGAATTTTTTTTGTTGTTGGAAACTTTTTCTTTGGCCAGGCAGTGTATCGTACTTGTGTTGGGCGGAAATCACTTCATGCATAGAAACACACACTCACACACACAAAAATAGTTGAATATTGCATTTATTAGCAGGAGTGTCCACAAACATTTGACATAAATAATGAAAAAAAACACTGTTGGCTGTAATTTAGTTTTATTTCTTTTTTTCTAGGAAACTCTCACCTGGCTATAGTGCAGAGGGTGAATAATGAGGGGGAGGGAGACCCGTTCTACGAGGTTCTGGGACTGATTACTCTGGAGGACGTTATAGAGGAGATCATAAAGTCTGAGATCCTGGATGAGTCTGATGGCTACAGTAAGTATAACCTGTACATGTGAAGCTTAGAACAGAGCACATCTACTGCCTGCAAAAATCTGATTTGTGTTGTAAAGCTATGTGGCTGAGCAATATTGAAAAAACAATGATGTATATCCAATGCCGTTGTTGAACTGATAAACTGTACATCTCAGTGTGTAGTCATAAAGCACTGAATAAAGCGTGAGTTTGTTGGGTCAGTGTGTGGTGGTGTGGAGAGATGGTGTGTAGAGTGTTTCTCTGATGGAGTGTCTTCATGTCCTGCAGTGAATATGAAGGTGAAGCGTCCCGCCGCCGCGCTGGAGATTCCTCTGGAGCCTCGCTCGAGTCAGGAGGAGTTCTCGCTCTTTAAACCACCGGAAGGAGAACCCAAGATCCGCACGTCTCCTCAGCTCCTGCTGGCCACACACCGCTTCCTCTCCAGAGGTGTGGAAACACTGAGCTTCAGCTGGAATATTAATTTAATTGAATAGATTAATTGAATTACTTTACATACAGAAGCTGCAGAGTGAATCTTAGTAAATAGACTAGATTTACTTCTGAAAACTTGTAAAGAACTCTCTTACATAACAATGATTTTCATATTTTTACAAATTTCATTATATTTAACTGAAATATGTGGAGGTTATGTGCTGTATTTTTCACACTTTAAGATGCTCTTAATATCTTAGTACAGCGTTATAAGGGTGAGTTTTCAGTGAAGTTTCTCCAGCACTAAGGCTGGAACAGTATTAGCATTAGCCGCTAACCATAGTGCTAGCTCTTTCGCTGTACAGAGATGAGTTTAGTAGACTGTAGTCTGCATGTTTACGCATTGTAGTTTCTCATTGTAGCACTTTTGGGTGGCATTAACTAGCGCTAAGCACTGCGAACCATGGCTAGCGCTGCTGCTAACTGCACTGTTATATATTGGAAATGTAAGCTTGCTGTAAATAAAAGGAAGCACTTTACATACACACATAAATGTTTTTTGCTGAATTAGAAGGGAAGCATGGTTACACCCATGTTCCTTACTAGTGCCACTTGAAATGCACCTTATAATCCAGTGTGTCTTATGTATAAAAAAATAGATCAGAAAACAGATGTTTGTTGATAATGCACATTATAATGCAGTATGGCACGCATAATATGGCACACCATGTTTAGTAATAAGCAGTCTATAAAGAACAGGTTGAGTAATCCTGCAGCTCCTCAGTGTTCTTATCTTTAGCTCTTATCAGTTCAGAATTGCAGTTTAGACTCTTACAGAATACAGAAACACAGATCTGCGTTTCTCCTGCAGTTTATGAGTAATAAAAACACAGTTATGATTATTAATAATCCTGTTTTTTCCTCTCTGTTACAGAGGTGGAGCATTTCAGTCCACAGCGAGTTTCAGAGAAAGTCTTATTTCATCTCCTGCGGCACCCGAGCGTCAACCAGGAGGTGAAGTTTGACCCAAACAACCGTCTGAGTCCAGATCATTACCTCTACACCCGGAACCACCCTGTGGATTACTTCATCCTACTGCTGCAGGTAGACCCGCCATAATTACCCACCTGAGTTATTTTACAGTATAGGAACAAAACGTCAGAATTAGCTTCTGGGGCTGGGTATTGTTTTAAAATTAAATTCAGTACCGATACCCAAATGATACAGGTCTATAGCAGTGTGTGTAATAGTGTGTATAGTAGTGCAGTGTGTTTGGTGTGAAATCATGTAGTTGAAGCAGAAGCAGAGGGGTTTGTTCACTCTGCTGAAATGTTTGAGTTGTTAAACTTGTACCAGCATGTCGTCTCAGGTCGCAGCTCCAGCAGGAGGTTAGCAGGACCTCGGCCTCTGAGGGTTGTTGAGTTACTTTAACAGGATGATGAAACGCCTCAGAGTTCTCAGAAATCTGCTGTTGTTTTCAGTAACTGAAGTTTAGTGCTCAGAGTAAATGTATTTTATACAACCTCTATACAAACTTTATGAATATGAACTTGTTTTCTTTGCATTATTTGAGGTCTGAAAGCTCTGCATCTTTTTTGTTATTTCAGTCATTTCTCATTTTCTGTAAATAAATGCTCTAAATGAGAATATTTTTATTTGGAATTTGGGAGAAATGTTGTCTGTAGTTTATAGAATAAAACAACAATGTTCATTTTACTCAAACATAAATCAAATCAAATTTATTTATTTATTTTGTAAGGTGATAATGATGTATTTTAATGCAGATCTGTTTATCTGCTCTAAACTCAGAGCTGATAATATAGTCCAGTCAAACACATTCCAGATCTTTCCACTGCAGTGTGTGTTCTCTACTGTCTCACGCTGTCTGTGCAATAACACACAATAAAGTGTGTGCGTGTGTGTGTGTGTGTGTGTGTGTAGGGTCGTGTGGAGGTGGAGATTGGTAAAGAAGGTCTGAAGTTTGAGAATGGAGCTTTTACTTATTACGGTGTATCAGCTCTCACAGCTCCCTCCTCAGGTACGTACTCTATACCACTGCCAGGTAAAGAGAATAACTGAATAAAAGCATATTCAATTATTTAGTAAATAAAAAAAGTGTTACAAACCAGAATGTTTTATATTTTACATTATACAGTTAACAGCTGTGCTGAACTCGTCAAGAGATAATAGGTTTGAAGAGGTAGAGTTACAGGTATACAGTGAATAGCTCTATTAGAGTAATGTTTGAGCAAAGACCATTAAAAACATTATAATGGTGAAACTGGCACTCATCAGGACCGTCCCAGTAAAGGTTAAAAGAGTGAGTGTTTCCTCTGTTGTACAGGATAAATTTATCAGAGTTTCCAGCCTCAGAAACCACAAGTTAACAAACAGCTCCTCAGATAAGAGTATCTAAATACTTCACAGAGTATTTTAGTTTGTTTATCACTGTTTTTAAGTTACTACATGATTCATTATGTGTTCCTTCATAATCTCATAGATCACTTTACTATTTTATTTACTGTGTAGGAATACATAATATTAATAGAAACACTGATTGAAAAGGTATAAAGATGTAAGGATGTGCCCACCTGTAGTTGTTTATGTTGGGGAACTGATCTTGTGTTAATACAGTGCATCAGTCCCCAGTGTCCACACAGCGGCGCTCTCCCAGAGACCCCTTTGAGCTGGGAGATGCCACCAGCCCGTCCAGCTACTGTCCTGACTACACAGTCCGAGCCCTCACCGACCTGCAGCTCATCAAGGTACGTATAAACCAGGGGATCCAAACCTCACTGCAGCGCTGCATTGAGGTGTAATAGGAGGAATAGCGGTGCTCTCATGTCTGTGCCGGAGCTCCTCTGAGCTCAAACCAGACTCTGTAAGTTTTCCGGAGGCGGCTGCGACCAACGCTCGCGAGAACTGCAACCTGCTTTCCGACCTTTAGTTCTAAACAGTTCTACAAGAAAAACTGGTTCATTCTTTATAAACTAACATACAGACACTCTGGCAGAAGCCGAATACGTCTGTGAAAGACAGAAAACGAGAAAGAGAAACTAATCCGTCTGAAACATTTATTACACTCTACAACTGTAGGGGGAGCCCACAAGCACAAAATCTCAATCCTACCTAGTGGAGCTTTAAAAGTGAAAGACCACGGGAAGACCACAAATAGACATTTTAGAATTAATGAAAAATCAATGGAAGGGAATGAGGCCTTTAAAAAATGACTTCCTAAAAAGAAGAAATAGTGTTTAATCCCATTTTTTTTCTCTCTCTCTCTCTCTCAGGTGACCCGGTTGCAGTATCTGAATGCGTTGATGGCGTCTCGTGTGGCTCAGAGTCCGGATCCTCCTGAGATAAAGATTCTGCCGAACAGTCAGACGAAGCTCCTGAACGAGAAGAACACGAGCACAGGTACCGAGCTGTGACTGAGGCACAGACTCCTCCAGCACAGCCTCAACTCCTCATGCAAGTAACACACACTTCTGTACATTTACCTCAGCGGATCAGAATCAGAATCACTGATTATAAACACACACTCTCTGATTATAAAACATTTACATTTCTGTTTAGTTTCTTAATTCATCCCACAAATTAAAGACTGATTCTCTTTCTCTTCTCTCTTTTCTCTTTCCTCTCTCTCTTTTATTTCTTGTTTTTTATTATTTTGACATTTTTTTTCTCCCTAATGGCAACTCCAGACTTTCCTCTTCACTTTTCATTCTTTGATGCAATTGAGAACTACTGTTAGAGTACAGTGTGCATGAGGTAAATACCAGTTCAGTCCTAAGCATGAGTTTGTGCAGCATCCTCTGTGAAGCATCCGTTACAGAGCATCACCAGTTACAGTCTTTATTTAAAATCTTTATCTGTCTGATATCTTATAAAATTCTCAGGAATCTTACCCCACCTATCACTAGTGATGCCCCAGTACCAGGACCCATGTGAAGTCAGACTCCGCCTCTTTTTGAACCTTTTTGCCGAGTAGCATTACAGTGCTAACGCTCGGAGGAAAGCGCAGCGACTCGGTTCTGATACATCAGCTCACAGATGCAGCCTTGTGCTGATCTACATCACCCTAGGAGTGATGAGGGGAAAGAGAGAGCGCCATCTACTGTACTGTACCCACCCAGAGAGAGCAAGGACAACTGTGCTCTCTCAGGGCTCCGGCAGCTGATGGCAAGCTGCATGACTGGGATTCGAACCAGCGATCTCCTGACAATTTATCATCCATTAAAAAAAAAGTTATCATGACAGGTCTATGGATAACATGATAATAACAGCTTTTTACTGGGGAGATACGAGGTTTTAAAGCTGTGAAATTTTGGCTGAGCTAAAGCAGCAGTAGCTTACAGCAGTCCTGGAGAAGCTTAGCTAATGTTAGCTAATGTTAGCTAGCACTGTTAATAGCATCCTACTGTAAAATGACCCGCCCACGATTACATCATACCAATCAGCAGCCATCCCCCAGAGCCCAGAGGGAGCGTGGGAAAAGGAGGCGTGGCTAAACGGCTAATAGGCTTCTGGTGTTGCTCTATAAGTTCACTCCTGCTTTAACATGGACTACACGCTGTGTATCATGTGATCATTTTCCTCCGAAAATGACTATAACTCTAAAAATGAGACGTCCTGGATGCTGCCTCCATCACAACCATTAAATAACCTCCTTCCAGTTTATTAGGAACTTTTATTTAATGTTCCCTTCCTGCGATAATTTATCTCCATCTAACTGATTAATTGCATCATCACTAATAATATTAATCAGGTAAGTTTTGATCTTGTGCTCCTTTAACTGATAACCTGTAGTTTTTCCCTGTTTGTCCATTTTAGTCCCTTATTTTAGAAACGTTCTGTTCCTCTGTACGTCTGTCCTTATAGATTTTCCTGTTTATTAATTATTATAATGTGTTGATTAGAAATAAAGGGCCAAGCACCAAAGAGACTGGAGCTCTTACTGTATTACTCTTACTGTATTAATGTTTTTTTTTATTATTTTTCTCACTTTCTTTTTGTTCTAAATAAGAATAAATTATTCTTTAGTGTGTTTTTTAGAGTTGTAGTTCAATTCAGTTCACCAGCTGAAAAAACACACCAAAGAATAATTTATTTTAATTTGAACATTTGTCCAATCTGAACACACCACAGTGTGTGTAGCTCCGCCCACTCCCTTATTTTGGTGATGTTCTCAGGTGGTGCTTGGCTCCTGCTTTTGCTTTTTGTTGTAAAATTCTGTATTTCTATTTTAATTTTGCTGCTTTGTGATCAGATGTGTTTAAAATGCTTCAGTGTGTAAAACCCTTTCTGAATTATATCTGTGAAAATGCTGTTTATTATTCAGTTACATTTGGGTGAAAGAGGAGAGAAACTGCAGATGTGTGAGTGTGATTGTGTGTGTTTTGTTGAGTGTTACGGTGTGTGAATGTGTTATTGTGAGTGTGAATGTGTGAGTGTGTTATACTCAGTGTGATGGTGGAGTGTGTTATAGTGAGCACATTGTAGTGTGTGTGTTCTAGTGAATGTGAGTGTGTTTTTGTGAGTATGTTATGATGTGTGTGTGTGATGGTATGTGGTACAGGTTGAGACCTGCAGTGGAATCTGATTGTGTGTGTGTGTGTGTGTGTGTGTGTGTGTGTGTGTGTGTGTGTGTGTGTGTGTGTGTGTCTGCAGGTCTCGGCGAGCTGCAGGAATTCAGGATGGAGGAAGGAGGCGGAGCTTCAGGACAGAGAATTGCTTTCTGACTCTCTGATGGATGAATCTGATTGGCTCCTGCAGGATCTGATTCTAAATGAATAAATTCAGATTTTTACACTGATTTTCCTTTTTATCTCTGGAGTGCTGAGATCTGACAACTTATTCAGGTGGATTATTATTTTTATTTTTGGACAGTTTGAGACTTTTTGTAGAGCCTGTCTGACGACACGTCCACTACTGTTCACGACTGTCCTCATTCTTGCCTGGTTTTTAATTTTTTTAAACTTTTATTTTGACGCATTCCTCTTGTGGTGTCGTACCGGTTTTTATTGCGGGGTGTTTTCTCGTCCTGTAGGTGGCGCAGTGCCTCAGAGTGTTCGGTCTGAACTGTGCCGGGTCCGGGTCGTGCCGTGCTGTAATGTGGCAGCGAGGGCAGCAGGAACTGCTCTGTGATTTGGACGCAGCCGCGAGTCAGGAACACACTACACTGTTTTGTCTTGTCTGGTCTTACCTGATGTTGCCTTGCCCCTCCCTCCCTGCCTTGCTCCGCCCCCAGCCCGTCCCCCAAACCACGACACACTTATTTATGCTGTTTTGGTATAAAATCCTTTTTTGCCATGATTCTCTCGCTCTGTGGGGTAAAAAAAAACAGAATATTACAGGTTTATTTTCACTTTTTTGTTTTATCGTATAATCTGATCCTCATAACTACAGATTAATATAACATTTCGGGCTGTTGCTCTGAATGACTGGCTGTTTTCAAGCAGTTTAGAAAAACACTCTGCTGAAGATGGTGTTTATAAGCTAACATGAACATGACCATACATAAACCAATCATCATATTCACCATCATTAATGTTTCTTTAGGTTTACATGCACTTAAAAAATCTGATTCTGCAGTTATCTGATTATTATTGATGTAGTGATGTAAACAGCATACTCCCATTTCTTAATCAGAGTTAGAACACAGAAGTGTAAATATTTCTCAGAGTACGAAAGAGAGTACAATAGGTTGTGGTGTGTCTCCATCAGCAGCCGGAGTCAGAGAGAGAGAGAGAGAGAGAGAGAGAGTACAGTAGATCATACTGCGTCTCCATCAGCAGCCGGAGTCTGAGAGAGAGAGAGAGAGAGAGAGAGAGAGAGTACAGTAGATCATACTGCGTCTCCATCAGCAGCCGGAGTCTGAGAGAGAGTATTCTGCAACTGACTAAAGTAATTTTACCCTGAATAATGGCACTTTCTTTGAAAAGCAATAGAAAATATATTAAGGTTATTTAATTAATGCAGAGAAAAGTGGCAAAATGATTGAAAACCTGTTCAGTGTTCTGCCGAACGTATTGTTGGTTTTGGTTCGGTTTCTGCCAAAAATCTTGAATATATTGTGTGTATATTTGCAGTGTTGAGGGGTTTTAAGGTTTTTTTTCTTTTAGTTTGTTTTTAGTTAATTATTTCTAGTGCCTCCAAAACTCCACATATCAGCACAAGCATACAATTCCACTACATGCACACATTATTATCCATAAACATGTATAAACGGAGTGGTGGATGGTGAGCTGCTGTCTGTAGAAAGTGCCGTGTGAAGCTGAAGGACGCCTTCGGTTCAGTCTGAGTCGGTTTGGGTCGGTTTTGATTTGATTTTTGTTTTGATTCTTCATAATAACATCATTTTTTAGTTATTGATGCTTAAACCTGACTGGATTTAATATTATTATTATTAATTTTTTTTCCTCAGAATTTTAATCCAAATTTGTGGGTTTGCGGCATTTTTATGGTGCTCACAACTTTTTTTTTTTTTTTTTTTTTAATCCAGATTCTCTGTTAATCGGATTGGGCAGTCTGAACACAGTATAAAATTAGTTTATTATTGTTATTATTAGTTTTGCCAAATTAATTCAGTTTAATCTGAATCTCATTTTGTCAGAAAGTATTTGAACGATGTGCCATAGCAGTGCAGGTGGGTTGGACGTGGGCGTGTCTGTTTGGGTGGTGGGCGTGACTGTTTGGGTGGTGGGCGTGTCTGTTTGGGTGGTGGGCGTGGTTTTTCATTGCCTTTTTTGTTTTCTTAAAACAATACAGTGTTCTGTTCATTTAAATTTCCGTAATTTTTCAACTTTTTCATTAATTACATTCCAGCTTGTGATTGGACGGTGGATGTGGGAGTGGAGCTGTGTGTGAATGGGTGGGTGTGTATTCAAATGTGCCAATAAAGTGATTGGACAGTTGGGCCGGTGGGCTTCAGGATTGTTTTCCGTTGTTCAGCAGGACTGTAGTTCTCTGTCTTAATTTTTTATTTTTCATTTTTTATTATTTTTATTTTTTATCTTTCTTTAAAACAGCTGTATAACCGAACCTCCACATCTGTAAGGTCGCTGATGCATTCCGGATGATGCACTCCGCTGTGTTACATTTATCGTGAATTATTATTATTATTATTATTATTATTATTATTAATCTTCAGCATCTTTTAACATGTTAATAAACCTAATCCTGAGTAAATATTTTAATTTGTTATAATATGTAGTATCGTTTGTTCTGTTGTTACTCAGTTTGTATAATCTGGAGAGAGTGAATGTATATAGTTTAAAATAAAACTGCGATATTAATCAGGAGAGATGCTGTTTTTTGCTCTTTGATTAGGGTAGAGATTGCTGTATATTAATAAACCTCTAAATCATAGAATCTATAAACAGAATAATTGCTGGCAACTGATTTTTTTTTTGTTTTGTTTTTTTTCCTGAAGGAAACTGAATTGTAACGAGAGATTTTTGTAGAAACTCTAAACCCGTCTGTAATATTAAATATTAAATACTGCTTATTGCATCGAATGCTCTTGATCTCAACTTTTCCAAGGAAATAAAAACAAACCAATGTGAAAAAATTGTTGTTTTTCTTTTATTTTTATGTAAAATTTCATGTCAGTAAACTCCGCCTCCAGTAGAGGGAGCTGTTAAATCACAGTGTTAGTTCTGTGTTCTGCACAGCTTTAGAACAGGGCGTCCCATAATTTCTGGCTCAGTGTATCATTTATCAGTTAAATTTCTGTTTGTTTAATGCTACATTTTACAATATAAAATTGAGTATAAACATTATTTTTCATTAGTTTCAATTTACTTTGATTTTTCTGCATTTTTCACATTTTTACTTATTGATTTCTGCTGTTTGCAAACAGAATTTTAGGTGAAAAAATACTATTTTCTCTGGATTTTGATTTTTTAAATATTCCACCTGATTGAAAACAAAGATTTGTTCTTAATAAAGGTGCATCAATGAAAAAAAAATAATAAAATGATAAAAATCCTTTTCCTCTTTAATATAACCTGAATACAGTTATAGAAGATCTATTGATTATCTAACCTGTGTTCTCCAGATCCAGATCAGTGGATGTTGGTTAAACTTCAGTGGAGTTTATGGTGTTGGAGCTGTGCGTCACTGTGTATTCTTCTTGAGCGTAAATCGTAAATCCTACACTACTGATGATGTGATTTTAAATCGTAAATACTGTTACGCCTCCAAACTCTTCTCGTCTAATAGCTTTTTTTTACTGTTATGTTATTGTTAGCCGTCTTTTGCAAGAATACACTGATCAAATAAATTAGAAATAATGCAAAAAAAAAACAAGTTCATATTCATAAAGTTTTAAGAGTTCAGAAATAATCAATATTTGGTGGAATAACCCTGGTTGGTTTTTAATCACAGTTTTTTTCTATGCATCTTGGCATCATGTTCTCCTCCACCAGTCTTACACACTGCTTTTGGATAACTTTATGCTTCTTTACTCCTGGTGCAAAAATTCAAGCAGTTCAGTTTGGTGGTTTGATGGTTTGTGATCATCCATCTTCCTCTTGATTATATTCCAGAGGTTTTTAATTTGGTAAAATCAAAGAAACTCAATATTTTTTAAGTGCTCTCTTATTTTTTTCCAGTGCTGTATTTTAAAATCTATATTCTTTACTACAAATTCTCACCAAAATCCAGCTGGAGTGATCTCATGGTGTCTGTGCACAGCTGTAGTGACTGTGTAAATAGTGTGAGTGTGTTTTAGAGTGATTTAGTGAATTTCTCAGTAATATCTGTGATCTGAAGGTAAATTTACCCGATTCTCTGTAAATTATACAGATCAGCAGTTTATCAGTTTAAACCCCGGATCTTCCTGAACATCAGACACTTCTATTTAAATCTCACTTCTGTATTAATCCTGCAGATCAGTGTCGCTGCGCCAGAGTCACTTCCTCTTTTTCTCTTTTGTTTTTACACAATTCCCTTTGTCTCGTGTCTTACGGAATTTTTACACGCTGTCGCCAATTTCTCACCACAGGTCTGAAAAATCCTGGATTATAACAATTAAAAACAATATTAATAATGAGATTAAAACAGTAAAAAAATCTGCACCAGCATCATAACCCAACGTGCGCTTTATATTATTACACTGCATTTAAATATATGTATATATATATAAATATCTTATAAAAATAACCAATAAATATTATTAAAATATTTTTAATTAATTAAAACATCACTCTAAATTAACCATAACCCCATATCTTTAATCCTTATCTAATTCTAATTCAGATTATGATTCTAATTCGGTTCTTTATTACTGTCTATTAGTAGTAAATAAGTTAGTATATTAATTTGTGTATATTAATGTAACTGACCTGTCAGACCTGCACTATTAATATTATTATATATTAATGTTTATATATTGAACAATCATTGATAGAAAAGCAACAAGGTAGAAAGAAGTTAATAATTGATAGTTATAATGTAATAAATGTTTATCTGTGTGAGTGTAATATTAATAATAATATATTTAGTAGGGGTGGGCAATATTGCCCTAAAATAATAATAGTATCACAATATTTCATGGTATTTTTTTATGATAACGCTACTCTTGGTGATATGACAAAACACTGAATTAAAATAAAAATTATTTCAAAAATACACCACTGCAACAAAATGAAAATTAAATGTTGTTATTGCATATAATATGATATGATATGGTACACCTCTAATAACTGAGATATTAAAAAATACAATAATTTTATCAGATTTACAGTAACAGAAGTCAATGATCCAGAATTATTAGTCATGATACTACTACTACTACTACTAATAATAATAATAATAATAATAATAATAATAATACTGCACTCCATATATCTCCATATATCCAGGATTAAAGTAAAATAAATGATACTGTACAGATATAATCTGTCTCTAGTAGATATATAATGGGAAATTAAGAGAACAGTGTAAATTTTTCTTTTGATAAAAACAGTAAAAAAGTAGAACCTGATGTGATAATTAGGGGTGGTGATATGGTGTTCCTCCTATCACTACTAGGTGTGACCGACTGTCATATTTCACACCGTAATTCACTGGTTTAAAACACAGCATCTTTCCTGCTGAGTTCAGAAGGTAGATTATTATTATTATTATTATTATTTATACTGATGATACATAGATTAAATCTTAACACTCCCAGCTCAGCTGCTGATGACTGGATTTCCACCATTAAAGCACTTGACCCTTTTTCTGTTGTGATTAATCTGATGATTTTTTTTCACTGGTAAAACATCTAAATCCTGTGATCTCAGTCTGATTGATCTTCTGAGATTTACTCAGATCTGTTTTATGAGTAAATCTGAGTGACTGTGTCACATCCTCTGCAGTAATAGGGGGGAGGGGTTCAATATGACTGACTATTATACACAAAAATCTAATATATGTATATTCCATCCTTTTCTGGGGTGGTCCTGATGAGTGCCAGTTTCGTCATTACAATGTTTTTAATGGTCTTTGTAATTAGGATTAATAATCACAAATCATAGGAAACTTTAAACAAATTAATGTAAAATATAAAACTGTATAAAAATATTCTGGTTTGTTTGACACGTTTTGCTTACTAAATAATTCCACATGTTTGACTTTAGTATTAATCTACAATGTAGAACATTTTAAAATAATGAAAAAATAAAAAACTCAGAATTTAAGGTGTGTACAAACATATGATTGGTATATATTTGTGTATATATATATATATTGTATATATTTCATCAGATCTAGAGTAACTTTAGTAAATTTAGCTGCATTTTAGCTGAATGTTTGAGTCCAAACACTGAAATATTGGACTGCAGATGTGTTTGGATAAGAGAGCTTTATCCCAAAATTAAGGAATGTTTAAAAAACAAGAACAAAATCAGAAGAATAAGAAGAAAAGTAAGTTTCAGGCCAAATTAATACCTAAACTGATTGATGTGTATTCTATTAATAATAATTAAATCAATAATATAATGTAATAAACTAATGTAAATAAAAGTTAAATTGGGGTAAAGTCAGGTCAGTAAGGTATTTATCTGTATCTGTGTAGTTTACTGACTGAAGCAACACTAAACACTCATCAACTTGTGTTTTTATTGCTACTGACGTTCACTCTCTGAGAGGATTACGCAACCCTATATCCGACACCTTTAATCTGTGTGTGGGTGTGTGTGAGTGTGTGTGTGTGTGTGTGTGTATGTGTGTGTGTGTGTGTGTGGGCAGGATTGGTATGAGGATGAGGGAGTTTCTAGGTTTTCCACTTTTTCCTCACTTCAGTTTCAGCCTGAAAAATTCAAGTTCAAAAGTATTGGGACGCTTATTAATTCCTATTCATTTCTTCTGAAATTAAGATTATTAAAAGAGTAACAAAGTGCTCATAAAGTTTTAAGAGTTCAGAAATCAGTATTTGGTGGAATAACCCTGGTTGGTTTTTAATCACAGTTTTTTTTTCATGCATCTTGGCATCATGTTCTCCTCCACCAGTCTTACACACTGCTTTTGGATAACTTTATGCTGCTTTACTCCTGGTGTAAAAATTCAAGCAGTTCAGTTTGGTGGTTTGATGGTTTGTGATCATCCATCTTCCTCTTGATTATATTCCAGAGGTTTTTTAAATTGGTAAAATCAAAGAAATATATATATACAGTTTCTGCACTGCAGTTAACAGATAAATGAGCTAGTAAACATTGTATATGTGTGGATTTCTCGTCTTTTTTTGGACAAAACGCTCATATATTGAAGACTATAATCTGAGAAAGTGTGTTAAAGGAGGGAGATTCTGTAGTTTGAGATGGTAAATATCTGCAGGATATTCTGTAATACCTAGTAATTATACAGTACATGTATAATTACACTGTAATTATAGTATATTAATTGTCTGTAGGTGTTTTCAGGCCACAGCAGCTGGTTTACGGGACAGGAAGTTCCAGGTGTGGATCAGGTATCGTGATTTAATCTCTATTATCTGTAACCGGGTCAGAACCTGCAGAACTGCACTGCTGTGTTAATTATCAGAGTTTTAGACTAAAACGATAGTAGTGATAATCACAGTTAATCCTATTTTTTCCTATTTAACAATGAAACTTTTAATAACTGATGTTTTCATGTAAAATTAAAGAATGGTGTAAATTTTGACTAAAAACTGAAGTTTTAGATTTAAATAATACTAAACAAACAGCAAAACTTTGATTGTAGATATATAAAATTATATTATATAGATCCAAAACTGTTCTGTTTTGTATTTTTCCTGCTCTAACTCTGTATTTCTATCTTTTAGAGTACCTGTTTCTGTTTTCCTAGCCATGTGCCCCCTCCTTACCTCTGTGTTATCCTTGTCTCCGCCTCTGTTTCAGTGCTCTGCCCCCTCGTTACCTGACCCCAGGTGTTTCCTGTTTACTTACCTGTATATAACCCCTTTGTTTTTTATAAACACTAATTACTACTGGTTTACACTATATTAAAGATTTTTTAGAGTTATCATATGTGCCATTCAAAATGTATTTATATATATTATGAAGCTGCAGTTTTACCGTGTAGTAGTGAAGTAATTATAGATCTGTAATTGGAGTTTTTAATAATCTCAGAATTACAGTGTAGCATTCCAGGCTGAGCTGCGAGGCTGTATTTCTACAGAGCTGTTTGTTTTCCTCGTCTTGCATCACTGAAAAGAGGAAGGTTTTACAAAACCCTCAAAGTTTGATGGACTCTCCGAATCCCAGTTACAGCGAATAAAGACTGTAATTCAGCGCTTTCCCTGATTTATGAAAGTTTGGTTTTCGTGAGAAAGTAAAGAGAAATCAAATGAAAGTGTATGTCACGTACTGAAATCACAATCTAAACTCTACACACTGCAGTAAAACACACTGATCACTACACACACTCACACACACTCACACTCACACACACACATTATCAAACTATATTAGGTAATATAAAAACATATACTGTAACACAAAAAAGTATATATGTTATGTAGGAGATACAGTAAATTCACACAATATATAAAAGAAGAATTATAACAGTGTGTCAAACTCATAAACAGAAACAGGAAAAGCTACAAAATCAAACATGCATACAAACACAAGAATAATGCAGGTAAAAACTTCTCATTTAAAAAATAGAAATGCAAAAAAAAAGAATAAAAGATGAGGCATGTAAAAATACATAATAAAAGCATATCAAAATATCAGTATCATGATGAGCAAGGTAAAATAAAAAAAAGGATTTCAAATAAATATAAATGAACAGCTTAAATCTTTAAACCTCTCTGCTAAAGAAGTTTGAAATAAAAATGTAAAAAAAAAAATATATGTATAATCAGATATCTATACATATATAAAAGATGCAGAGCTTTCAGACCTCAAATAATGCAAAGAAAACAAACAAGTTCATATTCATAAAGTTTTAAGAGTTCAGAAATAATCAATATTTGGTGGAATAACTCTGGTTGGTTTTTAATCACAGTTTTAATTTCATGCATCTTGGCATCATGTTCTCCTCCACCAGTCTTACACACTGCTTTTGGATAACTTTATGCTGCTTTACTCCTGGTGCAAAAATTCAAGCAGTTCAGTTTGGTGGTTTGATGGTTTGTGATCATCCATCTTCCTCTTGATTAAATTCCAGAGGTTTTTAATTTGAGTAAATCAAAGAAAATGAATTTAGGTATATCTAAATGTGCTAACAGTGTAAAAATATTAAATGTAAATATTGTTGGGTGTTGAGTTGTGAGGAGATTCAGGTAATTTAACAATAAAACCCTGTTTATTATTTTAATATCTGCAGTAAAGTAAAGCAGATACACTCTCTACAATAAACAGGATCTGGCCCCAAGCCAACTGACAGCAGCAGATCTGCCTCAGAGTCGAGTGACGTAAAGTCTATACCCAAGATTACGCAAAAAGAAATTCCCAGTCCAGCCTTATAAATACTGCAGCTCCTCCACAGCACTACATCAGCTCTACCAGCTCCTCCAGAGCACTACAACAGCTCTACCCCAGCTTCACCAGCTCCACCAGAACTACAACAACTCCAACAGCTCCTCCAGCTCCTCCGCAGCACTTCACAAGCTTCACCAGCCTTACCAGCACTACAACAACTCCTCCAGCTCCATCAGCTTCAACAGCTCTACTGAACACTTCTCACCACTTTCTTTATTTACTTTATTCAGTATTAACATAGAGATGGAAGACGCCCGCATGCTGCTGCTGGAATGGTGAGAATTTAATTCTGATCTGATCTGTGTGGTTTATGTTTCTGTGGTTTATGTTTCTGTGGTTTATGTTTCTGTGGTTTATGTTTCTGTGGTTTATGTTTCTGTGGTTTATGGGATGGTTGATGTGATTTCCTCTGTTCTCTGCAGCTCCTCTGAGAGCGACAGCACGTTCGAGTCTGATGAGATGGATTTTGATGAACTGGACTGTTCTGACCCGCTGGCCATGGTGAGCAATTAACTCATTACATACAGAACCAGTTCATTCAATTCTTTATCTGTATTTGTATTTATATTGTGTTCTAAATGTATATTTGTAGTATATTGTAGAATAATAAACAGCAGCATCTTGCTTAGATGACAGTTTTGCATATTTTCTCAAGAGTTAATTACTTGAGTTTCTTGTCTCTTAATGTTGATGTTTGAGAGCATCAGTTAAAGTAAAGTAGTGAAGAGGTAGAGTTACAGGTATACAGTGAATAGTGAATATTTGAGTAATGTTCGAATCCAGATTATGAGAAGAATAAATAAAGAAAAAAAATACTTTACCATGTATAGTTTACTGTTTAACGTGTTAGCATGTGTAGTTGACAGTTTAGTGTGTAAGCGTGTATAGTTAATGGTTTAGCATGCTACCATGTGTAGTTGACCGCTTAGCATGTTAGCATGTGTAGTTGATGGTTTAGCGTGTTAGCCGTTAGCGTGCTCTCTCTCTGACGCTGTGCTGGTGTTTGTTTGCAGAGCGGCCGGTGTGATCTCCACCGAGGGCTCCGGATCGAGATTTCCCAGCATCCTCACAGCATGAGGAAGGTGGCGAACATCGTGATTGGCCTGCAGAGGCTGCAGAAGTTCCGACACGCTGAGAAAGTGTCTCGATCCACGGAGTTCACCGAGCACGAGCTGCTCAACATCATCCTGGAGAGCGTGGTGGAAGGTGAGTGATATCAGGACGCCGTTAGAGTGCCGAGAAAGACCCGGTCCGGATCTGCTGGACCGTGCAGGTGTTCTGGAAGGTTCTCGTGACGATGACCTTTCACCTGTTCTTCACACAGAGACGGTGGTGATGCGGCTGAGCTGTGATTCGCCGGTGACGTACAGTAAGCAGGATAAGGAGCTGCAGTGCACCGTGTGTGATAACCTGCAGAAGAGGCTGGTGCACAGCGAGGGAGACCCCTACCTGCTGGCCGTCACCCTGAAGGGAGGAAACCAGAGTCAGAGCGGTAAGTCCCGCAGATCACCACATATTTACATATTTACATCACCATCGGGCGGTTATCTCAGTTTCACCAGAAAAGAGTTTTATCTCTATTAATGGAGAGTGATAAAAACACTGGAAGTACCAAAAAAAATCTTATAAACAGTTTGTCTTTGGCTCATTCTGGCTACTGCGCTTGCGCAGATCTCCATATCACAAGCATAAGTAGCAAGCTGATTGGCTCTCTCTGTTAAAGTTTGGGACTTTATCTGTAAATAGATGCCATGTTGAGCCCTAACAGAACTCCTAGTCATATTTCATCCCTTGGCTGCACTCCTCATTAATAACATCTCTGATCTTTAACAGCTTAATCATTTCATTCAATTTAATCAATTGAAATAGTGTTGAAGCAGAATACATAACCTTACACATTAACCTTAAATTTTGACCTAAATCACATCACATTAAGTAGCTCACAGTTTTCGCAACATTAGAGGTTATTTAATAGTTTATATTATATTTTTTAATAAAACTGAATTATTAATTCTATGTAAATAACTGTAATTTTTTTCCAACAGTTCGCATGAACCTGTCGACCTATGCCTCCCCGTCCTGCAACTCCACAAAGGGTCAGCCGGTGTGTTTGGGAATCGCTAAGAGTAACCTGTACCTGTCCTGTACTGAGTCTGATTCTGGATCCCCTCACCTGAGCCTGGAGGTGAGCACACCTGACCATTCCACACAAACCCAAAGAACATTTAATCAAATCAAAGTTAATTTAACCCTTGTGTTCAGCTGTTTTAAGTTGAAGCCAATCAATTACTGTAACTGCTGTATCATTAAGACCTACCACTCCTTGTTTAGCTAACTATTCAGTTCTAACGGTTATGAAATGCACTCTGGATGGGCAAAAAAACGTCAAAGTCGTCTATTTGTTAAGTTTGTATTGGTAAAAAGTGACAAAGTTGCCGCTAGTGTGAATCTTCTTGTAATAAATTATGATTTAGGGCCTCTAAATCAAGAAATGTCGATAATGTGTCTTAATATTTGAGTTCACTGCTGTGTTCTTTCAATTCAATTCAATTCAATTTTATTTCTATAGCGCTTTTTACAACAAAGGTTGTCACAAAGCCGCTTTACAGGAAAAACAGGTCCACGCCTCTTATGAGCAGCACCACAGAGATGCTGATTTTATGGTGACACAGTGGCAAAAAAACTCCCTTTAAGAGGAAGAAACCTTGGAAGGAACCAAGACTCAGTCCGAGGAACCCATCCTACTCGGGTCGACCCGCTCAGTACAAACAAACAACAAACAAATAACAGAACAAAACAGTACAGAGAATTAATGTGAACTATGGCTAATATAACAGGTACTAATTTATGAATATAAGAATGTGATGGGCACAAACTATAGAGCTATGGCTAATACAGAAACAGATACTGAGTGTGTTAATGGTAATCAGTGCAGGGCTGCAGAGCCGGAGAACAACACAACGGGCAGTGGAGAGCCAGGCTGGGAACAGTTCTGTGTTGAATTGTGTCCATATAGAAAAATTACCAGAACAGTTTCCCTCCAATATAATAATAATCAGAACTTTTAGCTTTTGCAGTGGAAAAAAGGCTTTATATTGCTTTCAGGTCCTTTTTAGAACCTCTAGAACCTGAAAAGCCTACAGAACTTTAAGAGACACTTTAAGGGTTAATTCCCCGGTCCGGTTAATCTGTAATCAGAGGGTTAATAATAACAAGTCTTTATCTCTGTTTTAGGAGGTGAAGAATAAAGAGGAGCTGAAGATGATCCGGGGGGAAGACGGGCTGAAGCGCTTCCTCTTCCTCCGCAGCATTAAGGGCGGCTCGGTCAACACCTTCGAGTCGGCCCGGTTCCCCGGCTGGTTCATCAGCACGGCTACGGAGGACTACCAGCCCGTGGAGATGTGCGCCGAGGCCGACACCAGCCGCCAGCGGGTCTTCACGCTGCTGCCCTGAGCGCTCGAGTGAGCGGCGGTACCGGTTCCAGAGAGTATGGTAGTATGTACCGAGTACAGTTCTTACTCTGGAGACCGGCGCCGCGGAGCTCCCGGATCAGTTAGAGATTCTCACCCGAGAAGTAACGTTACTTCAGTTATAAGTGTAGGCCGAAATTCGGCCACTTTAAACGTATTTTATTATATATTGATATATTTTTAAAAGAAATTAATTTAAAAAGCAATGTATTTACATTTGCTGTGTTATTAATTTGTTTAATTTATACACTATTTATGTGTGTTCATTCACTTGTGTATTATTGTGAATTTATGATGTATTTTTATTGTATTAAAATTTTAAAAATCTCATTTTGTTTGCACAGTATTTTATTAGTAATTAAACAACAACACAAAGGATCAAACAACACTTAAATTTCCAGCAGTGTAAAGAGATTTAAAATTAGTTCTGATTATATTTGGACTGCAGAACAAATAATGTGATTATCAGATGATCAGAGTGTGATTATCAAATGACTCCAACAGATCTGAATATAACAGCCAGAAGGTAACATAGAGCTGTATAGTAGGTCAGTATATTAGGGTGTACAGTAAAGGCATGTTCTTTTATACTGATTTGGATTCTGTTGGCAATTCTATAAATTAATACATTAAAATATATATATAAATGGGTTACATTTACATATTTAACGTTCACAGTATCTATTTTACAGTGCCAATCAAAGTCTGGACATGAAAAAAAAATAGCTTTTAATTTTTAGAAGTATTTTCATTTAATCATTTCAGATCTTAATTTCATACTGAGAGTGGAATATTCTATGCTGTTCTTTATTCAGTTCCAGGGTAGATTAATCTAAGAATTAATTTGTATAATTTATAAAATGTATTAAAAATTATACAAATTATAATCATGTCATCAAATCATTTCTAATGGTTGAAAATTATTGACCAGGAAACAACAGGTGTACAAAAATGTATCAAACACACCAAATCATATAATAATGTCCACTGCCTTAAAAAATGTTATTTTCCCAACTGAAGTAATTTTTTGGTCCAAAATTTCTTTTGAGTTCTTTTTCAGTGTACAGTTGGAGATAATTTTTTTTGTAAAATTAAAAGATTTTTGAACACAGATCAATCAATAAAAAATAAATCAATCAATAAATACATATATGAGTTAATAATATGAATATGGAAATATGGAAAAAGATTCCTGATATAATTTTAAGTATGTACAAAATGTTTTTATTAATTTATTTATTCATACATACAATTATTTATGCATGTATTTATTTATTAATTCATTTATATGTGCATTTATTTATTTATTTATTTATTTATTTATTTTTCATCCTCCATACAAGTCAATGTACTCCATTTCAGTGTTAATAAATTAAATAGTTTGAGCTTAAATTAAACAATGAATGAGGTTCAGACTCGTTAAGTAAACAGGATTTAAGCAAATTTATACGTGCATTTTTTATTGTAACAGTTCACAATAAATAATAAACATTAATGGTAATGAGACTAATAATAAAATGTAACTGGCTGTGCAAAATTGGGGAGAAAAAGTGAAAAATAATAAAAATTATATTTAAAAAAAAGAAGATTAATAAGAACAATAGGTTGGCAGTGTGAAGTCAGACTAATCAGTAAAGGAAGCCGGGGCGTATTGTTAGATGATTTTTTATTTATTTTTTTGTTGGTGCTGAATTCGAGGTGTACTTGAGATACGTGAGAGACGTGAGAGACGTGAGCTTCTGCTGCTCTCAGAATAAAAACAGAAGTGCTGGACGACGGATGTTTATTAAAGTGTATCAGAGAGCAGAACCAGACTAACTCTGAAATCTTTACTTTAACCTCAATAATCAACATCTAAAACCAAAACTGCTACTGTTTACTGTACTTACTGACACGCCAAATGTCACGGGACAGCAGTATGTACATTGATCATAAAGTGTTTCCTCAGGGGACAGATTTGGGAACACCTGAGATTGATTGTGATGATGCCAGGTGAATTATGGGAGTTGTAGTGAGGGCTGATTGATAGTGTGTGCAGGTGAATTATGGGAGTTGTAGTGAGGGCTGATTGATAGTGTGTGCAGGTGAATTATGGGAGTTGTAGTGAGGGCTGATTGATAGTGGGTGCAGGTGAATTATGGGAGTTGTAGTGAGGGTCTGATAATAGTGGGTGCAGGTGAATTATGGGAGTTGTAGTGAGGGTCTGATAATAGTGGGTGCAGGTGAATTATGGGAGTTGTAGTGAGGGCTGATTGATAGTGGGTGCAGGTGAATTATGGGAGTTGTAGTGAGGGCTGATTGATAGTGGGTGCAGGTGAATTATGGGAGTTGTAGTGAGGGCTGATTGATAGTGGGTGCAGGTGATTTATGGGAGTTGTAGTAAGGGCTGATAGTGGGTGGAGCAAACAATTGGGACACCTACAGGAGCTTTTATGACATTCCATTCTAAACCCATAGCTTTTAATATGGAGTTGGTCTCCCTTTCACATGATTTCATATTTTAAGGATCCAACTGGAGACTGGTTACAAAAAAATAAGCACATAAGATATCTATGAACATCTATTTTATTAACTTTGTGGAGGTACGGGTGTTTTTATTCTAAAGTAAGATGCTACTTTTTACCATTTTCACTGTTGACCATCAGCAGTCAGATAATTAGTTCCAAATATCACAGCAAAATAAAACTCTTGTGGATAAAAATATGATTGATCAAACATCTCAACAAGTTTAATGAGTGAGAGATGAGTCCTAATACTTTAGTCAATATGGTGCATTCCCAAAGCATTACCTAAAAATAGACAAAGCCAATATGGGCTTGAACAAAGTGATTTTCCTCAAGGGGAAAAAACAAAAATAGAAAAAAAGGAAAATTAAAAAATGAATAAATAATGGAATGATGTAACACTAGAGAAAACTGAATAAAATGAGTATTATAATATGATAGTGTGCACTGAAGTGAAGGTATGAATGATATGAACAGGTTTGTGTGCTGTTTCGTGAAGTTAAGCCTATAGTAAAACTAGCCCTGTCATGATCTGGATTAATCACATCATATGTTTCCTGATTCAGTTTCAGTACAGAATTTCAATATTAATGACAAATGCCATTGTTTTCACCCCCCACCCCCAGATCAGACATCAAAGAGAATAAAAGGAAGGAAGAGTTGCGTGACTGAGATAAAAGCAGAACCTGAAAAAAAATCTTCCCTCCGTTTTCCTCTAAAAACCATATTTGGTCAGTCTGACTTCATAAAGCTTCTGCCCAAAAATAACTCATGATATTGATATCTGATACTGATTTAAACTGATTCGATTAAGAAATTATAATAAAAACACATAATTAATGAGGTTTACAGTGTAAACTAGAGAGTGCAGTTAAACACAGGCTCATATATGTTTTATTTGCATGGGAATCTTTTTTTCATTTGTATGTATTTATATGGTGAAAGTGTTGGCTGCAAATAGCTGGTTGATAAGGTGTTGCTCTGGTTAGTATACTTGTTGGTTGCTAAGGTGTTTGTCACATCCTGAGCCTGTTCTGTCTCTGTGTTTTACTTGTCTCAGCCCATGTCTACCATGTTTTCACCTGTGGTTCATTTGTAGCTCCGCCCCCTTGTTACCTTTGCCTGGTGTTCCCTGTTTCCTTCCCTCTTTGCGTGTGTATTTATACCTGTTTCCTGGGTCAGTTCTTGTACGTTTTTTTTTTAACGTCTGTTTGGTTGATGGTTTTCCTTAGTTCCTAGTCTCTGTTTATTTATCGTTTCTATGTTTTTCTATGTTTATCTCGTTTTATTTTTGTTTGGTTATTGTTTTTTTTTTGTTTTGTAATAAACATACTCGCATATATTTGCGTCTTTCTCCGCAGCCTCTCCTTTCTCCTGCTGCTCAACCTGACAGAGCTAATAGGTGGTTTCTATGGTGCTGTTAGGTGGTTGCAGTTATAATATGCTGAAAAAATTATAGGCTTAACTTTTTATATTTTACAAAAACAATCCATATGTGTGGAGTGATTGAGGGATAAAAAGAAAAAAGGCTACTACTGACAGACAAGGTGAGTAATATGGGATGTTTATCCCATACATCCCATTTCTAAGATACAGTCAGAATGAGTTAATTCAGCATGTGTTTTACCAACCGGTAGAAGGCAGTTTAAGGGGTTAAACAATGTGTGAGTAGTATAATGAGCTGCTGTGATGATGAAATACTCCAGTTAATCCAGTACAGGCTGTACTGCAGCCGATATGATTCAGTGCTTCAGTATGACACTGTTTTTTACAAGCACAAAATTCCCAGTGTGAGTTACATCACACCGTACCTTCCACAGAGACCTGCTGCTCCTATATCCTGTTCCTTTATACTGTATTAACATTATTATATCATACATGCAATTAAATTAAGCTTTATATGCGTAAATGTAATAATGAAGATATATAAATACAGTTTCTGAATCAGTTTCTCTGATTTTGCTATTTATAGGTTTATGTTTGAGTAAAATGAACATTGTTGTTTTATTCTATAAACTACAGACAACATTTCTCCCAAATTACAAATAAAAATATTCTCATTTAGAGCATTTATTTACAGAAAATGAGAAATGACTGAAATAACAAAAAAGATGCAGAACTTTCAGACCTCAAATAATACAAAGAAAACAAGTTCATATTCATAAAGTTTTAAGAGTTCAGAAATAATCAATATTTGGTGGAATAACCCTGGTTTTAATCACAGTTTTTTTTTCATGCATCTTGGCATCATGTTCTCCTCCACCAGTCTTACACACTGCTTTTGGATAACTTTATGCTGCTTTACTCCTGGTGTAAAAATTCAAGCAGTTCAGTTTGGTGGTTTGATGGTTTGTGATCATCCATCTTCCTCTTGATTATATTCCAGAGGTTTTTAATTTGGTAAAATCAAAGAAACTCATCATTTTTAAGTGCTCTCTTATTTTTTTCCAGAGCTGTATATATATATCATGACCTGAGGGAGGAAGTTAGGGAGAGTCAGGGAGTATAAAGACATTATTATGGGATGTTATTATGCTGCAGGATGTTATTATAGCAGGTTATTGTCCTGTAGGCGTGGTTTCAGCTGGAAAACTGGAAGTGAGGGTGTGGATCAGGTATCGAGATTTAATCTCTTCTCTTGTGTCACAAAATACCACAATATCCGCTGAGATTTAATGATTATATTTACGGAAACTCTTCCTCTCTAAACCTGAACTCCTCCTATTTCATCACCTCATTATCCTCACGGGTCAGAACCTGCAGAACTGCAGAACTTTACTAAGAAAAACATCTGAAATATTTACTTAAGTAATATTTATTTAAGTAATAATAATAAAAATAATCTACTAATCTACAGATCTGTACACACATTCTGACTACCCAGATAACATTTTTAAAAAGGTTTTATAACTGGATATATAACTTTAGTAATTCCATGTTAACTGTTAATTAATGAGAACATGTGATTAGTTCGATTAAATGTATAAATCTGTAGATCTGATATTAATAATAATTAAATATTTCATAGAATAATCTGCATTATAGAGATCTGTAAATTGAAAAACTGAAAAAAATGTTTTTTACTGGTTTTACTGGTGAATATTGATTTATTATTGAGGAATAGTAATACCGTATGGTAATACAGTTTGTAATATTTGTTCTTATGTTCAGGTTGTGTTCATTAGGGAAAACGTCTGAGCGAAAAGGGAAGTACTTAAATGGGTGAAATCATGTTTTCCTGCTGCGTTTGTAGCAAAAGAAAAGAAGTTGCCTAACCTCAAATATTTGGACATTCCCAAACTCACAGTTAGAACCAGTGCAGACTGTAAAATCATGAAAACACTGAAAACCCACAATGGTGTAGCTTTCCCAACTTTTACTGGTTCCTCCGAGTTTGTGTCAGAAAGTGACAGATTTGCAGCTAATCCACTACGCTGCGTGTCAAAATAAAAGTCTCCTGCGTCACCAGTTTAAACGAGCATCACATAAAACAAACACACTGGAAACAAAGTTATTTACCTTATAAAGTTATTTACCTATTATCATTTTGAAAAGGGCTCAATTTGTTTGGCACATTTTTTATGTTGTTCCAGTACACACAAAGGAAATTAAAATGTGTAATTGCAATAATTTTCTTGGAGAAATACTAAAATACTTCCTTTTCTGGAAAGATTTCAGGAGTGCCAACACTTTTGGCCATGATTCTATACAGTATATATAAAAAATAATAGAGGTTGAGATAAATATGTTACATTTATTTAGATAAACGAGTATTTTTAAAAACACTAAAATTGAACAACAAGCTTTATAAACAAGCCTTTAATAAAGTAATTACTGTTTTTTCACTTAAATAGAACAGCAGCAGGTTTCTCTGCTGCAAATCAAGGAAATACATTTTTCTTCAATTTAAACGGAAATCAGTGTATAAATATATATATATTTTTAAATAACTTTAGAGCATTTCTATTGGTCTATTCATCATGCCATTCTAAAACAATGTAAAAAAACAACCACCGGATTTACATTATGGGATTCAAAGTAAAAAAACATGGACATAAAACGGATATACAGGCTTGTGCGTGTCGGTGATGAAATTAATAGCAGTTCAGGGTCTGGCCCTGGGCCAGGTGACGTTGGTTTCTGACTTGCGCAATTTTAGCACTTCCGTCAAGAATTTCCCAGTCCTTCCCTTTATAAACACTCAACCACCACCAGAACCAGCAGAACCAGCAGCAGCAGCAGCAGCAGCACTACTGCACCAGCTCCACACCAGTAACCCACTCACACAGGTACGTACTGAACTGCTGCACCACCTTCATTATTTCACTTCATTTACTTATTTATTTCACAAAGAATTACTAGAATTAATACAGTATTTATTTAATAATTATTTTTATTATGTTTATTTTTCTTAAAGAAAAAGAAAATAGAAATGGCAGACTTTGAACTGCAGATGTTGGAATGGTGAGTATTTAATTATCTGATCTGATTATCTGATCTGATAGGTGATGTGTTTGTTAAATAATGTTTTACACATTTAATTGTTTAAAGATTCAGGATAAATATTTATCATTATAATTTATGGAGCATAAAAGTTTAATATTAAGCTTCAATCTGCTTAATTATTGTAAATAGAAACATATTCACTGAATATAATTTGTGCATTTCAATATACCTATATTAGACTGATGCAGTCAATTTGATTTAGTAGTGATAGTAGAGACTTCAAAGAGTAAAAATTAGAGACGCACCAAAATTATTTCAATCATTTTAACACTTTTTTTCACCCCTGAACAAATGTATACCTTTTGTTCAGTATAAATTACCTGGTTACTTTACTTATTTTGCCATTTTTAGACAAGAAATAAGTCATTTTTTTGTTGGTGTTGCTGTTGATGTGTAAATCATAAATTATAATATGTAACATTTATTAAACTAACATTTATCATTTTTTGATCATATATTGATTACTGCAGTTTAAAAATAACAGAAGGCAAAGCTGTTTAGGTTTATATAGTATAATATTCTTTATTTACTGAAACTGTGATCTGATGTTTTTTCAGCTTGTCTGAGAGCGACAGCGCCTTCGAGTCCGATTTTGATGAACTGGACTGTTCTGACCCGCTGGCCATGGTGAGTTCAGCACAGCAAACATCTCATATTAACATGATAAACAGCAAATATCTCATATTAACATGATAAACAGCAAACATCTCATATTAACATGCTGAACCAGTAGCTGAGATCCAATCCTAATCCTTCCTGTTAGCATGTTAGCATGTGTCGCTCACTGCAAAGCAAGTTGGCGTGTTAGCATGTGTTGTTTACTGTTTTGCATGTTAGCATGTGTAGTTTAGTGTGTTAGCATGTGAAGTTCACTGTTTATCACTTTAGCATGTGTTGTTCACTGTTTAGCACATTAGCATGTTAGCATGTGTAGTTTTGTAGGTTTATCGTGTTAGCGTGTGTAGTTCACAGTTGAGGGTAGTTGATGGTTTAGCGTGTTAGCCGTTAGCGTGCTCTCTCTCTGACGCTGTGCTGGTGTTTGTTTGCAGAGCGGCCGGTGTGATCTCCACCGAGGGCTCCGGATCGAGATTTCCCAGCATCCTCACAGCTTGAGGAAGGTGGCGAACATCGTGATTGGCCTACAGAGGCTGCAGAAGTTCCGACACGCTGAGAAAGTGTCTCGATCCACGGAGTTCACCGAGCACGAGCTGCTCAACATCATCCTGGAGAGCGTGGTGGAAGGTGAGTGATATCAGGACGCCGTTAGAGTGCCGAGAAAGACCCGGTCCGGATCTGCTGGACCGTGCAGGTGTTCTGGAAGGTTCTCGTGACGATGACCTTTCACCTGTTCTTCACACAGAGACGGTGGTGATGCGGCTGAGCTGTGATTCGCCGGTGACGTACAGTAAGCAGGATAAGGAGCTGCAGTGCACCGTGTGTGATAACCTGCAGAAGAGGCTGGTGCACAGCGAGGGAGACCCCTACCTGCTGGCCGTCACCCTGAAGGGAGGAAACCAGAGTCAGAGCGGTGAGTCCCGCAGATCACCACATATTTACATATTTACATCACCATCGGGCGGTTATCTCAGTTTCACCAGAAAAGAGTTTTATCTCTATTAATGAGGAGTGATAAAAATACGGAAAGTACTGATAAAACTCATAAGCAGTTTGTAGAGTTTGGCATCATAACACACAGGAGTCTTTGGCTCGTTCCGGCTACTGCACTTGCGCAGATCTCCACATCACACAAGCATAAGCAGAATGCTGATTGGCTCTTTCCTGACTTTATCTGTAAATAGATGCCATATTGAGCCTTAAGAGAACTCCTAGTCATATTTCATCCCTTGGTTGATCTCCTCATTAATAATGTCTCTGATCTTAAATAGCTTAATAATTAACACAGCAAGTAGCCCACAGTTTTACCAGCATTAGAGGTTCTTTAATAGTTTATATCATCTTTTTTAATGAAACTGATTCATTCAATGTAAATAACTGTGATTTAAACTCAATTTTTTTTCCAACAGTTCGCATGAACCTGTCGACCTATGCCTCCCCGTCCTGCAACTCCACAAAGGGTCAGCCGGTGTGTTTGGGAATCGCTAAGAGTAACCTGTACCTGTCCTGTACCGAGTCTGATTCTGGATCCCCTCACCTGAGCCTGGAGGTGAGCACACCTGACCATTCCACACAAACCCAAAGAACATTTAACCCTTGAGTTGTTTTAAGGAGCTAATAAATTACTGTTACCACTCCTTGGATTTGTAAGCAATCTATCACTGGTGGACTCAGGTATCTCCATGCTGGGAAATGCAGTTCTAACGGTTCTGAAATGCACTCTAGATTGGCAAAAAATCATCAAAGTCTATTTGTTAAGTTTGTATTGGTAAAAAGTGACAAAGTGGTGTGAATCTTCTTGTAATAAATGATGATTAATTGCCTCTAGATCAAGACACTTGATAATGAGACTTAATATTTTAGTTCACTGCTGTGTTCTGTGTTGAATTGTGTCCATATAGAAAAAAATACAGAAACAGTTCCCCTCCAATATAATAATAATCAGAACTTTTAGCTTTTGCAGTGGAAAAAGGGCTATATATTGCTTTCAGGTCCTTTTTAGAACCTTTAGAACCTGAAAAAGCCTACAGAACTTTAAGAGACACAAGGGTTAATTCCCCGGTCCGGTTAATCTGTAATCAGAGGGTTAATAATAACAAGTCTTTATCTCTGTTTTAGGAGGTGAAGAATAAAGAGGAGCTGAAGATGATCCGGGGGGAAGACGGGCTGAAGCGCTTCCTCTTCCTCCGCAGCGTTAAGGGCGGCTCGGTCAACACCTTCGAGTCGGCCCGGTTCCCCGGCTGGTTCATCAGCACGGCTACGGAGGACTACCAGCCCGTGGAGATGTGCGCCGAGGCCGACACCAGCCGCCAGCGGGTCTTCACGCTGCTGCCCTGAGCGCTCGAGTGAGCGGCGGTACCGGTTCCAGAGAGTATGGTAGTATGTACCGAGTACAGTTCTTACTCTGGAGACCGGCGCCGCGGAGCTCCCGGATCAGTTAGAGATTCTCACCCGAGAAGTAACGTTACTTCAGTTATAAGTGTAGGCCGAAATTCTGGTGTTTTAATATATTTTATAAATGAATTTTAGTGTAATAGTGTATAGTTAGATGAGTGAAAGATAAGCTGATTATCGAAAGGCATAAAATTAAAGGTTAAGTATTACTTTATTATTTCATTCATTTACATTTTTTATTAAAGTAAAAAGAAAAGACTTTTTTCCACTGGATGCAGCACAACCCCAAATCATGATCCATCCACCCCCATGCTTAACAGTTGGTATTAATAATAATCACAGAGTTATATTGCTTAAAGTATCAGCCTATTTTCTACTCTCTTAGCTATTCACTAAAACAAATTCTGACCAGCGAAATATATTTTATATTATATATTTATGTATGCTGTATTAATGAAATGTTATTTAAGTTTTTTTTATATATATTTATTTATGTGTGTTTCTGCAAAACTTGTATTGAACACCAGTGTATTTATTATGAATTTATTTAATGTATTTATTTTGTGCAGATGTAAACGTCAAAATAAAAATGAAGCAAATACAGATTTGTGTCACTATTTTCTGCATTACAAACAATTTATCTTTTTGAATTGTACTGAAACCAGTTCCTATATAGTAATCAGAACATTACTATATAAATCCTACTCATGCCATTAAACACTATACCTGTATATAATCTGTACTCTGTCTACTATTATATAGGAGTATAATGTACCTATATATAAGGGTACACTGTACCTTTATATAAGGTATACTGTACCTGTATATAACTGTATACACACCCTTTATATTAGAGTATACTGTGCCATTATGTAAGGGCATAATGGACCTATATATAAGGGTAAAATATATTTTTTTATAAGGGTATAATGTACCTGTATATAACAGTATACACATCCTTTATATGGGGACATCTCTACAATATACATAAAAGGTATGTAAAGGTAGAATATATATATATAGGTGTATAGGTAATATAATGGTATACTGTATCTTTATAATACACTCTTTTTATAAGAGTATACTGTGCCATTATGTAAGGGCATATTTTACCTTTATATAGGGGTATGATGTACCTATATATAAGGGTATACTACCTGTATATAACGGTATACACACCTTTAATATAGGGGTATGATCTACAGTGTAGAAGGGTATATATTACACTTTTATATACCTTTATATATTATATATTGGTATACTGTATGCTTATTTATGGGCATTTTGATGTACAGTACCTTTATATATACCTTTATATAAAAGGTATATTGTACCTCTTTTGCATACTCTTTCTTTATATAAGGGTAACTGCACTACTATATGTACTCTAATGGTATATTATATACCTGTAGCTCAGAAGATATTCAGAACTATAAATATTAAGTAAGAAGTGCTGAATCTCTTGACTGTTGTGTGATTGGCTGGTTAAAGTGAATGTGTGTCTGGTTTGTTTTATTGTTTTATTGGAGGTGTACGTGAGTTATGTGAGCTTGTGCAGAATTAGAAGTGTTGGACAGTGGATGTCTGCGGATGTTTGAGCTGATCAGGACTGAATGGAGCAACACAGGAAACAGTGAAATCCCCCCGGGGGGAACTGAGGTCATCAGAGTTAGAGCAGAATGAAAATGCGCAGTAATGCACGCAGAGTAATATCACCCTTTAATGACCTTACAGAACTCACCATCCTACAAAATACTATTCAAACATATAGAGAATAGTGGTGTCAATCCATTAATATAGTTAGATATAATCAGATTAATCACAACACAATTCTGTGATTAATTGTGATTCATTTTAATCACACAAGCTTTTAATTATGACTATTGAAATGTAAATAAAATATTCAGTGTTAGACAGGTAAAACTGAATTACATTAATATTAGTGTTATAAATCGCCTAAAAAAATATTTGTATGAATCACAACAATATTCTGTGAGAATATGAGTGAGTCCTCAATGAATGGGAGTGAATGGAGCTAAATGACTAAAACTCTAATTTATAATAATATCTAACCACTTGACCACGATATTCCCTTAATTTAGAAAAGTGTGTTTGTGAGTGTTAATGTATGCGAGTATGAATGAGTGTTTGCGTGTGCTTGTATATGTGTTTGTGATTAATTTTTTTAAGTGTTCGGGAGCTATTTTTGAGTGTTTGCTAAGCGTATAAATTATATATATAAACTTATATAATAAACATCTAGTGATAATATGTGTCTGTACATCTGTTTGTTATTTGAATTTTAGAATATAATAATAATATTGATTACAACACATTTCTAAGTATTGATGGTGTAATAGTGAATAAATACTGTATATTAGGCGGAGTTAATCATAATCGATGTTTGTGGTTCGATTGAGCGGGCTGTTTAAGGGGAGGAGTCAACAGAGGCGCTCTTTGACCTGATTGGTTATTGGTCGCTTTGTGAAGATGTTTAGGGAACACTGGCAGGACTGTCTGGTTCTTTTCTCAGTGTATTGGTTATTTATTGTGTAATATTGAGTAATTGATTATTTAATTGGTTATTTATCGGGTAATATTGAGAGATAATGGGAAGGATCTGCGCGTACCGCGGCTGCAGGAGCTCCACCGGGCTGCACAGGCTCCCCGCGGACCCGGCGCTGCTCTCTCAGTGGCTGATCCGGATCGGACTGAATCCGGACACTAAAACCTCCGGCCTGCTGGTCTGTAACCAGCACTTCTCCCAGCACAGCTTCTCCAACTACATGGAGGTAAAGATGGGCTACCTGCCTGAGAGATACCTGAAGCTGAAACCTGACGCTGTGCCCAATCCTGCAGAACACCTGGCCTGCTGGTTTAAGGTAAATTCTCATGTCCGGAAGTAAAAATCCATCCCGGGGTTTTGTACCAACTCCCTGAGCGGCTCTGCTGCAGCTCCGCTCATCCAGCTCAGCCCGGGCGGTTGGTACAAAACCCCGGGATGGATTTTTACCTTCTGCCAGTTCTGCAACAGTGTTTCCCAAACAGCCTCACGAAAACAAACATTAACCAATCAGGTCAAAGGGCGTCTTTTTTGCTGACTCCTCCCCCAAACAGCAGCACGCTCAATCAAACCTCAAACATCGATTCAATACTGTCGAGTATAGTTACAGTATTTATTCCCTTATACTCTGAAAAGTACATATAAATGTGTTGTAATCAATATCATTATATATATTCTGATATAAAATAGCAAACGTATGTACTTATGCATTAATAAAATACTCCTAAAGACACATATAACTAAATAAATAAACTAAGAGATCACTTCAGTTTCTGAATCAGTTTCTCTGATTGTGCTATTTATAGGTTTATGTTTGAGTAAAATGAACATTGTTGTTTTATTCTATAAACTACAGACAACATTTCTCCCAAATTACAAATAAAAATATTCTCATTTAGAGCATTTATTTACAGAAAATGAGAAATGACTGAAATAACAAAAAGATGCAGAGCTTTCAGACCTCAAATAATGCAAAGAAAACAAGTTCATATTCATAAAGTTTAAAGAGTTAAAAATAATCAATATTTGGTGGAATAACCCTGGTTTTTAATCAGTTTTCAGTTTTCATGCATCTTGACCAACTTGCATCTTACATGATTACATTCAGAGGATTTTCAATGGAGTTCAGAGATTAAAATTATATTTTCTTTTCTTTTTTTAGCCAAAAGACTGTAAAGACCAGGCGTGTCAGACAGACCCAGCCGACCTGCAGGACGTCTGTGATCAGGGAGATGTTAAACCACACAGAACTTATGACAGTAAGTACAGAGATACTGACATCTCTTATATTTGAATGTGAATTGATATTAAAATTACTTATTATATATAGTTCTTGATCATTTAAAAATATATTATTTTTATTGTGATTTTTGCAGCCAGTTTACTTGATGCCAGTTCAGTCCAGGCAGCTTCAGAGACGCCTTTAGACGCATCCATCCCCCTAAAGAGACCCAAACCTGAGCCTGAGGAGCTCAGCATCCTCCCTGACCTGACTGACTCCGCCTTCCACCCTGATCATGTGACCAATGGCACCGCGAGTTGTGAAAGGTGTGTTTATATCTGTTATACTATCTGAGCCAATCCTCACCAGAGCCCCGCCCACTAGATCAATTATATATCCTATATCCGCTATTTCAGTCTCCTCGTTGAGAACCTCAGACAGTACACAGCAGGATTAGCCAGAAGACTTTGTCTGAGGGAGGGATCTATACCTACTGTCCATAGCAAGTCATGGCAAGTCATGTTGTTGACGATGAGTTTTGTGCTTCTATATAGCGCTTAGCGTAAACATGGGGCGTGGCCAGCAAAAGCTTAATAATTTGCATAAAAGTGACAGAGCTCAAACAGCTCATTCTGAAAGGGAATGAAACTGGTAAGAATAGAGCTGTGAGATCTTTAACTTTTTTAAGAGTGATTTTGTGGAAAAGATCTTCATGAACATGTTTTGTACAGAATATAGACCTTCAATATTCTAACTTATGTAGAAATATATAAGTATAATATGTCTCCCTTCATTTTGGAAAGTATAATGATGGATTTTGATAAAAAAGCAAAGAAAACTAAATTGTATATTTCCATTTTTTTTTTTACATTAAACTGGATTTAGGCAGTAAAAGCTCTGAATTTAAAAGCTCTTTACTTCTTCTATATTATAATCTAATTATTTTACTTTTTTTTCCCCCACATTAGGAATGTACCAGAAGCCCCGCCCCCTCAGAAGAGGAGGAACTTAGTTATTTATGAGGAAAACCTCAATCAGCTGTTCAGGAAATGCCCAGTTTGCTCTAAAAGCTGTGAGATCAGCTCGAGCGTGGCGGGGTCGCTCCTGCACGTGACGCAGAGATGCCCACACTGCTGCTGCTTATTCGAGTGGAACAGTCAACCCAAATATATCCAGAACCTTCCGGCACAGAACCTCCACCCTGAAGCTGAGGGTGAAGCTGAGGGTGAAGCTGAGGGTGGAGGAGGTGTGGTTCAGTCTGAACCCAGCAGCAGCAGCAGCAGCAGTGATACGGTTAATATGGTGGTTTATGTTTCTGTGCCGTCCAGTCACCTCCTCCTGCTGCCCCCCCTGAAGAACCCAGCTCTGTGATGAATGTGTGAATGAATTTTTATATATGATTAAAATATACTGTATAATATATATATATACATTATTATTGTTTTTTATTGTTCATTGATTTAGATATTTTTATTAATCTATACTGATCCTGAAGGTATAATGGACTCTGTGTCTGCCATAAGGATGTGCTTAAAATCATGTACACAGGATTAGTATGGTCATGAAAAAATTATAATGAAAATAGCAATTTTCAGGCCTGGATAAGTTCTGGAAAAATAAAAATACCCAGAAAGATTGGGTAATTTGCTCTACAAATGTGTGTTTGCATTTATCGATTGAGAAAAGCTATTTTGAGCTAACAAATACATCAGCTCAGAGTTAAGTCAGTAATACCACCCTATACTATATTTCTATTATTATTGAAGATTTGTGTCAACATTGCTTAAAGAAATGTTTTTTTTTATCATTATAGTTTTAGTTGTTTTTAGTTGGTTTTAATGTTCATGGCTGCACTGATGTTTTAGAGCTTGTATGGTCGTGAAAATTTGCGTTAAAAACATGAAAATGTCATGAAAAAGTGAGGGAAAATTATATTATTAAAAAGTGTAAAAATCCTGTATACAGTAAAGAAAAAAGGTGAAATATGAAAGACCTCCTTTTCAAAATAAAGAGAGAAAAATTGTACGATTGGAACACAGCACTCACTGTCTAAAAAACAAAATTGATTATTTGATTGTAATTTTATTGGAAAACTCTGTATAAATGGATTATATGAGTTTCTGGTGATTTTTTTTAAAGGATCCACAGCGCCCTCGTGTGGAGATTATTATGCGCTGCATGCATGAAACACAAAACTACAGGTTGTAAACAGTGTTCAGTGTATTAAACATGAATATAAATACAAATACAAAAGGGCATTAATAATAATAATAATAATAAATATATTAGGAATTGCTTAATAACCCAAAAGAGCTCATGGTGATGTATGTGTGTTACATAGCCTTTAAAATCTGTGTAAAGTTTTTTTTTTTTTTACAGAACTCTTTACTTTACTTTTAACTCTAAATCTACAGTTTGACTCATGATACTATTATTAAAATCTAAAACTAACTTATTAAACCAAAAGAGTTCATCTGTTTGGTTTATTTTTAGTCACACAAAAACATGAATATGAATAATGGCAAAATAGTAATAACAATTAAATGAAAGTCAATATTAAACTATTTATTCTGAGTCATTTTGGAAATAACAGAACAACTGAATGACCCTAATGATGAAGAACTTTAAAAAAAAAAGGATACAAATAGAAATACACGTTTTTTGCGTGAGTGCGTGATTGTGTGACAGTGCGAGTGAGGCGTTACAGTGTATTCCTGGTGTGAGTAATATGATGATGCCGTATGATGAAATTGCATGATGTCATCAGCAGCATAATGCAATCATTTTATTTATATTATACATTATGTAAAGTTTTTTCCTAATTTTTCACCCCCAAATTAGTCATTTTAAACTCCCACCCACCAGTGAGGATTCCCCCGATCACACGATTCTCCCAGTGTAACACTGTGTGGAGGAATGATCTCATGTGTTTAATCAGAATCATAAGACCCCGGCGGAGTGCTTTATTACATCGATCACTGTGATTGGACGGCTGAACACGCTTGGGGGAGAACAATAAAGCTGCTTTATTTTGTTGAATGTAATAAACCGAGGAATGCTGTTTGAAGCTCTTAAAAGCTGATTTAAGTACTGAATCTGCATTGTGCATGTTTGAATTAAATTAACTTTTGAGTAAACTTGAAATATTGAATGGGATAATTAATAAATTTAAACTTTAATAACTCTGCTTTTGTGTTTTACATTTTGACTGGGTGAACGTTGTTTAAAATACATAAAAAATACCACATGATAAAAAATATATTTAATAAAAAATATAAAACATGAAATAGATTAATTGGATTTTTTATTATATTTTAAAATGTATGCACCTGATTATTTTTACGCATAGTAAAAAATTCAAATGTATGAATTACATTAAATTTACTTGATTTATAATAAATGTCAAATATATAATGACATTATTATATATTTATATATGACGTTATTATATATTTTAAGTTTATTAAAAATCAAGTTTATTTAATTTAAACAAACAAGATTTAAATATGTCTGTCAGTTTTTAAGTTTCATATACAGAGAGATTAAAACAATGGATATATGCACTTATATTTGTGTATTTTGTTAATAATGTGTTCCCCTAGCCCTTTTATTTAAATTTGGTATCATTGTGTTCTATATGTGTTTATGTGTAGATAAAGCCTTCAATTTAGAAAATACTTTAAAAATCAATCGATTATTTCTATCAGACAGGATCAGACCCGCTGATTTTGGCTCATTTTTAAACTAAATTTTAAAACGGAATTACTTTTAATCTGTAGACTTTTAGGGACTTTTATCCTGTTGGATTGGAACGGAACGGGCGGACCCGGGTTGAAAGGAAATGATGTCAGGATCGCAGAAGCTAAGCTAATACGCCAATAAATAGCCTACCGTCCCGCCCCCAACACTTGAGTGACAAGCCCCTTATCCAATCAGACGCTTGAAGCCTCTGCCACTGACAGACGCACGACCAATGGGATCTCAGCGGTCCGTGCTGGAGGGCGGCGTGAAGGCGGCGGGTTGCTGTGTCGGCGGCGGTGCAGGCGCGGGGAGAAGCGGGCTGCGGAGGTGAAGATGGCGGATGGAGACAGCGGGAGCGAGCGCGGCGGCGGTGGAAGCAGTGGCGGAGGGGGAGGAGGAAGCGGCGGGGGCTTCCCGCACCTCCAGCGGGAGCAGGAGACCCAGGAGCTGGCGTCCAAGCGGCTGGACATCCAGAATAAGCGCTTCTACCTGGACGTGAAGCAGAACTCGAAGGGCCGGTTCATTAAGATCGCGGAGGTCGGAGCCGGGGGCTCCAAGAGCCGTCTGACCCTCTCCATGTCGGTGGCGGCCGAGTTCCGCGACTACCTCGGCGACTTCATCGAGCACTACGCCCAGTTGGGGCCCAGCAGCCCGGAGCAGATCGCTCAGTCCTCCGGCGGCGGGGAGGACAGCGGGCCGCGGCGGGCGCTGAAGAGCGAGTTCCTGGTGCGGGAGAACCGCAAGTACTACCTCGACCTGAAGGAGAACCAGCGGGGGCGGTTCCTGCGGATCCGGCAGACCGTCAATCGAGGCCCCGGCTTCGGCGTGGCAGGCCCGGGCGGCGGCATGCAGGCCGGCCAGACGATCGCGCTGCCCGCGCAGGGCCTGATCGAGTTCCGCGACGCCCTGGCCAAGCTGATCGACGACTACGGCGGGGAGGACGAGGAGCTGAGCGGCGGGGGAGGAGGGGGCCCGGGGGCGGGCGGCTACGGCGAGCTCCCCGAGGGCACCTCCATCATGGTGGACTCCAAGCGGTTCTTCTTCGACGTGGGGGCGAACAAGTACGGCGTGTTCCTGCGGGTGAGCGAGGTGAAGCCCAGCTACAGGAACTCCATCACCATCCCCTTCAAAGCCTGGAGCAAGTTCGGCGGAGCCTTCTGCCGCTACGCCGAGGAGATGAAGGAGATCCAGGAGAGGCAGCGGGACAAGATGTACGAGCGGAGAGAGGAGTCGGAGGGCGAGGACGTGGACGACGACTGATCGTGGTCCTGGTGGCCTGGTCCTGGGTGTGGGTCTGGGTCTGATCCTGGGCCTGGGCCTGGTCCTGCTACCGGCTTGGATGAGGTTCTTCTGCTCCTAAAAGTTGTTGTTTATGAGATTGCAGGACTTAAAAAAACAAAGTGCATGACTTGATGATGATGATGATGATGATGATGATGAACTTGGTGATGAATCGGATTCGAGACGATAGATAGCCTACTAAAAATATTGTGGAGTGATGTTCATTTGACAGAAAATACTAGATTATAAGGTCTGTGAAGTGTGTGGTGGTGGTGATGATGATGGAGAAGGAGATGAAGATGATGGAGATTTGGTTTGGAGAGAAAAACCCGTCTATAAAGCCATGACCTCTCATTGAGAGGGCGAGTGGTGGTCCATTTGTTTGTTCCATTGAGGTGTGAGTACTGAGTACTGATTACTGAGTACTCAGTACTGATGATTACTGATTACCGAAGGCCACCCTCATCCTAAACCAGCAAGTTCAGCTGTCTGCGGAGAAAAAGAACATCTACTTAAATCTCTAAAACTGCAAAACACTAAAGCTGCTGAATCCGGGACGGACAGAACACCGGAACCTGACCCGAGGCTGACCCGAACCCGAGAGGATGTTCAGCACATTGTGAAGAGTATAGTCTCAGTATAGTCTCAGTTTAGTGAGGCATAGGCCTGGTCTCTCAGTCTTGGTTCTGGTTTCTCAGTCTTGGTGCTGAAGTCACATTTTAGTGATTTTCCTGCGTTAAAACACCAACTGTAACAAAAAGGGCTGAGTATTTGCAAAAACGTAAGAACGTAAGTGTTTGCAGGAGTTACAATTCAAAATAATGCAAAAACGTATCTGTAATATAAGGCGATATATTGTGATTATTGCAAAATCTCTATTGGCAAGAACCTAAGATCTTATAATCATAATACAGGATACAGAACTTAGAGATTTAATAGAAGCTTTCTTTTTTTTTTATCCAGTCAAAACAGTGGAATCGACGATAGATGAACCACTTCTGACACCAATCTTCTCTAATCTAAACTAATAGTAATTAAATTAAAATGAAACCTATTTAAGCTTACCAATTACCAATACCCCCACTTTAACCCCACCTTCCATAATGATCTGATTGTTTGGATCAGGAATGTTGGGAGCAGGGAAACACTGAGCACTAAGGCATGCAGGGTAGTGAACCTCCAGAACCAGGGCTGAGAAATCCAGGCCTAGAACTCAACAGAGCCTCGACCATGAATCAGCCTCAGCAGCGGCTCGGTTTTGGCTAGGACTGTATGTAATAATGTAAAAATGAGTAACGTCGGTCAGAGTGGTCAGAACAGACCTGAGGAAACTAGTTATCTAACAGTGCTGTCACTCTCTCAAACCTGCTCGTCATACCTGCTGTTCTCAGGAGCTGCACAGGCTCTGGCATTTCTTAGTTTTTTATTATAAGGGCGCAACTCTACCTGATAAGCCATAGAAACATTAGAAACGCCCATCACCATAAATAAATCTCAGATCACACATTAAATCACGTTAAACTGAAGTCTGAGGGATTGGCGATCTTCAGACGATCTTTAAAACAGACAGGAGATCTTCTTATATTTTCATCTCAGATCATGAAGGCTAATCCTGCAGACTTTAAACCATTTTTTATTTTAAATTTTATTTCAGAATTCATCTAATGCATCTAAACTCACTTCTAAACTCTATAAACTGAGAGCAGAAAACCAGAGCTTCGTCTTCTTCTGTGGCGAGACGTTTTAGACTAAACTCACACCAACAATACGAGCCATTCAAAATCAAAAATCAAAATCTCTGGTTGTATTCATTTAGAATTACATTAGAGATCTAAAACTGCACATATCCTAAATGAACCCGTTACTACTAGTCTGAACGAAATATATTTAGAGATATATTAGAGAATTATAATTTGTACTAGTCAGAGTTTATTTTATTTATGGATATATGGAACTGGAGTTTATACTAATTTAAGAATTTCAATAGAGACATGCTATTATACTTATTCTACTAGACATTTAAAATAAAGTAATTATAAATATTTGTAACTGTATTTCTTACTCTTAGACTACTCAGAATTACAATGTGGATATGTAATTATAATTTCTACCAATAATAGTAAAGTAATTATAAATATATTTTACTGTAGTTCTTATTTGTATAAATGTAATTATTGATAAGAAAATCAATGGGAACCTGTGATCAGTCAGATTTACAGTGAGGATATGTGGTGCTGGTCATGTGACTAGTCTGAATGCATTTATAGATCTGTTGATTAAAATGTATAAACTCCAGTGCAGAGATCTGTAATTTAAGCTTTTCTGGTAAAAACAAAAAAAAACACATTTTATAGTTTAGGATTGGTGTTATTGGTGTGATTTTTTTTTATTCTAAAATTTTTCGCCTTATTTTTCTTCCAGCTTGGGTCCAAATCTCAGTGACAACATTAGAAAGAATAGTTAGTTTCCTCTCTCTGGATCAGTCGGAGAACCTGAGGCAGTGCAATGAAACCACACTCCCTTTTTTATTTAAAGAAAAGAAAAATGCAGAGATGAATGTTTTCCTTTTCTTCCCTTCTTTTCTCTTTTCTCTTTTTTGTTTGCTTGTTTAGAAGAATTATGAATTATAAAGATTACAGATTATTCTTTATGACAGAAGTACTGAACAAACCAGCATATTTTTAATACATAAAATAGAACTTATATGTGTATTACAGAATTATTAAAGCCTGAGAGGCGAATTTTATAAAAAAGAAAAAAGTGAGATGGGATTTGAAGACTGTCCAGTGTATTTGTTTGTTTTCCCAAAAAGTGTTTAGTAAGAGAATAGCATCTATATAAAAGCGTTATAATGATAATAATGATGATGATGATGATGTATCTTGACAGTTTATTATTTTAATTATTTCAGATTATTGATCCTCATCCCATCTCCTGCACTGCGTAGAAATATATGTTTACATTATACTCATTCTCTATTATTTGCTCCTTTTTTGGGTCTAAATTACTTAAATTGCTCCTCTTAAAGGGATAGTTTATCTAGGCAGAGCTAACAAGGCTAATGCTAATTGAAAAAGAAAATAAATATATGAATAAATAAATAAATAAATGTATATTGTAGCTGATTAGTATGATGTCATGCTGAACAGCATATCATATATTTTCTTTGTTATTTAGGCCAATACGATTGACCTTTCCCTTTAGTTTAATATCATTTAATTTGATGTTATAAGAAATGATAGCGCTCACATATATCAAGTGGTCCTTTATTATGAATTTATCAATTTATGAATTCTATATTGTGCATGCCTGTCCCCACATTGCCTTTTATTTAATTTATTAATTATATAAGCTTAGTGTTTTGTGATTGTTTATTTGTTTTTACCCTCCAGAACATAAATATTAACGGGCAAGCAAAGCAAAACACCAGGTCATTTATTTAACCCCTTCAGGGCTGGGCTGATACGGCAAAAATATTATATCATGATCTCTATCTTTTTATTTATTTTCATTTCTTTCTGGAAACAGTAGACAAAATTGACCAGTAGCTTCAGACTTTGAAAAACTATATTAAAACAATTCAAATATATTCACATATTATAGGGCTTTAGTAATTTAATTTGATTTATATTCTAAATGTGCTGCATTTCATCAGTACTGATGAACACTGTTATAAAACCTGCACAATATTGGAAATAAACTGTTATACATTTATTGTAATTAAAAATACTGTAATTTCACCATAACTGAAAATTATGTAGTGAATTTGACATATATAGTCTGCCTCTATTAGATATGTTTATAACTGTTTAAATTAGTAATTATATATATAAATTTATATAGTGCAGCTCTAATGTGTGCTACGATTAAATTGATCACGATATGATGAGACGTTGTGGTATTGCCCGGCCCTCCACATTTAGCAGATGTTTTGTTTGAAACTCGTCATGTATATCGTTTTATTTCTTTTCCTTATGATGAATGTGAGTTATCTGAGTTACCCAAGTATACCGTTGGTTTTTGGCCGTGGAAAGTAAAGGTGTGTTATGATGATGATGATTATTATTTTTCTTTCTACACAATTCTTTATTGCACTTTAATAAGACAGAGTGGGGTGGGCGGGGTCAGCACTGTTTTTATATATTTAGATATATATATATATAATAAGATATATAAAATATAAAATTACATTTCATCACACACATACTGACTCATTCGTACATCATCTGTTACCTGTTTCAGGTATAAATGGCAGCTGCTTTACACCATCGAGATCCTTCTCAGAGATTTATGTTAAGCCTGTTACGATAATTACGCTATCGACTTATCGTACGGTTTATGAACATAACCTCAATAACACATTAAACTGACCCTGATATCTTTAGTTGTTTTTTACGTGTATGCGCTTGTTTATTTATTTATAAATGCTAAAACACTACACAGCTATATTTCAGAATTTTAAAGGCGTGGCTGCAGTCATGTGAAATCAGTGAGCAGCAGCGCCATCTGTGATGATGGTGAAAAATGCAATCTGTTCAATTACTAATGCAGTACAATTACTGCAGGATAATAGGATATATTTACAATAAAATGTGTAAATCTGCCAAAATATTATTAACTAAAAGTTACAGGAAAGGAAAATTGTTCTTTAACCCTCTGGCATGAATATTTTCATTTTATTTGGAGGAAAATAAACAAGCACTGCTCAAAAAGAGGTATGGCTGCATTATGTTGTCCTGGGGTAAACGAAAGAAAACCTTAAGTTTAAATAAGTAAATTAAAACCTCAATGTAAAATTACATTACTCTACATGTTATTGCACCTATACCTATTTATTAATATTACGTTAAAGCTATTTCAGTTCATTCATCAATTACTGATGATGTTGCATCTTCTGTGGCTTTGGTTACTTGAAATATTACTCTACCTCCAGAAACAATGTTAAACCAAATTTTCACCCTCATTTTATTTATTCCTAATCTTGTCTTTTCAAATAACATTGAAAATTAATGGGATTCTGTAGCTCATTACTGAATAAGTGGTTTGTTGCCTGAGGGTTAAAGTGTGTAACTGCATAACTATCAATATCAATCTACAAGTGGATTAAAATTAATTTAGTTAAATGTTATTTGGTAATTTAGTTTCTGGGACTGTATATCGTACTAATAATAGTTATTGTTACAGGTCTACTTTATGTAGGTGATGGGCACATGCTCAGTCGATGTCGGAAACAGTGGCCGTTTTTACAAGACACATTTTGGTGCCAGTTTCTGGCGCGGTGTTCTCGGTGTTCCCCGTTCCTCCAGCTTCTCTCTGAGGCTGCAGGCAGTGGCAGCTGTTGGTTGGCTATTTTAATGTGTGGCAGGCTGGCATTCCTGCCGCGCCGGGCGGACGGGTCAGCTGTGCCGGTGGCTCTCGAGTGCCGAAAGACACAAGGGCTCAATTGTCGAGGCTGCTAAACACACACACACACTACACACACACACACACGATCGCTCAACTTCCGAAATCGTAAATGAATGAATGAGTTAGGTCAGCCACTAAACACAAACACACACACACACTCTCAGCAGATCTTCAGTGCTGTTCTCATCATGCACTGTGTCCAAATGTGTACAACCATTCTACTAACACATTTATTTGTTTAGGACCTGTATATTTGAATTATATTTACCTGACTTTAGAATTTTAACAATGTTTTTTGTGTTTTAAACATGAGCCAAAATTTGCTGTTGGAAAAAATACACTTAGTTTTAAAAAAAGATGATTTTTATATTCCGAATCAAAAATATTCTAATTTATTTAAATATATTTAATGTATTTTTTTTTTAAATATACAGAGCTTCAGCCTGTGCTCCTGCTGACCCACCAATCCCCATTAATCATAAATCTCTGGATGACCCTAGTGACCCCCCCCCCAGCCCCCCTCACCCCCCAACACACACACACACACCAGAACCCCCCCACCAGCTGCCGTCACCCATACGGGATGCCCAGTGAACCAGTCACAGCACCGGTGGCTTGTGGTCATGTAACACCACACTGGGCCTCGGGCCAACTCACGCCAGGATTAGTTGGCATGCAAAGGGCACTACATTGTCTGGCATCACACACACACACACACACACACACACATATATATATATATATATACAGCTCTTTAAAAAATGAAGAGAGCACTTCAGTTTCTGAATCCGTTTCTCTGATTTTGCTATTTATAGGTTTATGTTTGAGTAAAATGAACATTGTTGTTTTATTCCATAAACTACAGACAACATTTTTCATGCATCTTGGCATCATGTTCTCCTCCACCAGTCTTACACACTGCTTTTGGATAACTTTATGCTGCTTTACTCCTGGTGTAAAAATTCAAGCAGTTCAGTTTGGTGGTTTGATGGTTTGTGATCATCCATCTTCCTCTTGATTATATTCCAGAGATTTTTAATTTGGTAAAATCAAAGAAACTCATCATTTTAAGTGCTTTCATTTTTTTCAGAGCTTTATAAAGTGATAAAGCCAAGATAAACAATTAGATATTCTGGTAAAGGAATTTCTCTGTGTTTCTGAAAGGGTTAATTTTTATTATAAACTCTCCACAGCATCCAGTAACCAGCTCAGCTTCCCAGCAGTGTGTGAATGGGAGTAAAACTACTACCCCGGCGGAGGAGGCTGGTTGGGGGGTGGATGGGTGATGGAGGGATCCTGTGATCAGGAGGATGTGGGTCTGATCCGGGAGCTGTGGAGCTGCTGGGCTATATTTAGCCTGGGTTGCCATGTGTGCTGAGTGAGCCTGGCAACACTGAACCACACAGCGCCAGTCTGCAGCACGGGAACATGTGAAGCTGTGTGTGTGTGTGTGTAGAGGGAGGGGGGGGGGGGCATGCTGGAGCACAGATCAGCATATGTTCAAAACAGTTGTTCACCCTTTTGCTCATCACACACTGCACACACTCGATAAAATATTTACAGTATTTTTACAGTTATACTCTGATACACGGTGAAATGGATTGTATCTGATATCGTATCTGAATACAATACTATAGTAAACTGTGTGTCATGTGGTTAAAATATGCTTCTGTTTAAATAGCTGGATGTTTAAAGAAAGGATGCACGTCCAGTTCTGGTTTGGAGAGGGAGAGTCACCTGGAATAGTTTTCTCAGCGTCTTGAAGGAAGGAGTTCCTGGAGGTGCTGAACAATAGTTCCCTTAATTGTATTCATGTCTTTAATATTAATCTACGGCATCGGTTCATGACCTTAAGATCAGGCGTACTTGGGCTCTGTAGCAGGACTATGACCTGAAGCAAACCAACAAGTCCACTTAGCAATGGCTCAAAAAAATTATTTTAGAGTGGCCTGGTAAAAGTCTGATTGATTGAGATGCTGTGGATGATATATTTTAATGCAACCTGTAATTTTCTCAGAGGACGTCTGAGAAAAACACGTATATGGTCGTTCTGGATGGGAATAAAATCACAGAGGATAAAAAACACATAAAAGAGATTTTAAAAATTACCCCAGAACCCCCTGAGAAAATAATCCCATCCAGATAGGGCTTTACATGCATATTTTTGAGTGACACATTTTTATCTGGCTAATTAAAACGTTTACATATTTTACATATAACAGAAAAATTCCAAATACCCTTTATATATCAGGGATAGTGTTTTTAGCTTTAAAGTGTTTTAATTTTGAACATTATTTTCCCCAAAACACCAATAACACCAATAACACCAGCACTGCTGCTGCTGCACTACCTCACATTTTCCACTGTTCCTCTCCTAACCGACAGAGGGCGCTGTTTCCCAAACTACAGATCTGCTGTTTAATATTTTTAATTATTGATTTTTCCCCCTTTATTTACAGTGTATTTCTCATATTTTTGTGTAGATTATAGTTGTGCAGGGACTTAAAAATAAATAAAGCAGTACAGTATTATTTATAATGTCTCTAAATAATTCTGGCGAATCAGCGCCGTGCTTTCACTTTCGCTTAGAGCTGCATGGAGGAGAACAGCGGCTTCCCTCAGGTTTATTTTATTATTTTTCATAAAAACACAGCGATAAAAGATGTTTAAACACCGCACGGTGAATTAGCGTTTATGTATGGTCTTTTTATCTTCATATACAGCGATATTCAGGTAGTTGGGGATCGTTTAATGGTCGAGGATGGAGTTGTTGATGTTTTAGCTTAGCTAAGTCAAGTTAGGGTAAGTTCCTTATCTAGTAAATATTTTACTGTTATTTCTTAAATACTGTAGCAGTTCTTTATCTAGTAAATTATTTTACTGTTCCACCTTAAATACGGTTCCACCTTAAATACTGCAGCAGATACAGAGCTAAGCTTATAATACTCTGTTTTAGCCTGAAGTACAGCAGTAAAACCAGTCATAACTCAGTTTATACCAGTAAATATGTCTCTATAATGTAGTTTATACCAGCAGAAACTTAATACAGATATCAGCTCTTAAATATTTAACTTCTAGTAATAATATCAGATCTACAAATATCTGAACTGTATTTCTCAATAGTACACTAAACTTCTAATCTAGTAGGTTAAATAGCACAACCCTAACAACCACTTATTGAACCACAAGAATTTGTATAAAATAATAATAATGTAATAAAATAAATAATGTAACATAGAATAATAAAATGTAGCTAAAATTCTAATGCTTATAAATTACGAACAACTATAAAAAACAAACTATGCAAAAAAAAACTGTCATCAATTTCCACCCATATGTATCTGAGACACAATTTAAGGTGGAAGCAATTATTGTTGTTGTTTTAATTAGAATAGAAACGGCTAGTGGTTTTGTTAACCCATTCAAACATGTTATTTCCATCAGATTATATCAGATATCAGCCTGTATTGGATCCTTGGATCTTCCTCCTGAGAGTTGTCGGATCCGGATGAGCAGAATCATGCTGCTGCTGTTGAGTATCTCCCTCCTCCTCTTCCTCGTTCCTCCTCTCGAGGCCCTGAATCCTGGAAACACAACCTTCTCCAGTTTACTGTGGAGCATGAGACTCCCGGACAGTGTTAAACCTCTTCACTACGACCTGCTGATCCACCCCAACCTCACCTCCCTGAGCTTCAGCGGGGCGGTTCAGATCCAGCTGGATGTTCTGCAGGAAACCCGGCACATCTTCCTCCACAGTAAGAGTCTGGAGATCTCCAGAGCTCTGCTCTTAGGATCCAGATATCAGCATCTTCTCCAGGTCCAGGAGTCTGAAGCGTTCGAGCAAATCGCACTGTCCTACGAGAACTTCACGTTCAGTACGGGGCTGTACGTGATCCGGCTGGAGTTCTCAGCCAACCTGTCGGAAAGTTTTCACGGCTTTTATAAAGGAACGTACAGAACGAGCAGCGGAGAAGTCAGGTAGGAGCAGATCCTGTGATTTAATACACTAAAAGTGTTTTCACACTAGTACTGACCGAATAATTCCTTTCCCAGGACTGTTTATAGGCTTATTTGGGGGAGGAGCTTATTATCACTGGTTTGTTTTCACACATAGAAACTTTTCCGAACTGTTTATCGTTTGTGTAATTCAGTGTGTCAGTTTTGTGTGTGTAGGATCAGTAAGGCTTCATCTGTTTGCTGTTTTTTAGTTGGATATATTTTTGTTGGATATAAACAGTTGAGCGGTGAGGGACTATCACAGTGCAGTTCATTACAGTACCCTTGCTCCAGTCCCTAGTCACACACCTACTACTATAATCAAAATTAAGAGAGCACTTAATTTTGAATCAATTTCTCTGATCAGTTTCTCTGATTTTGCTTTTGATTGTTGTTTTATTCTATAAACTACAGACAACATTTCTCCCAAATTCCAAATAAAAATATTCTCATTTAGAGCATTTATTTACAGAAAATGAGAAATGTCTGAAATAGAAAACGTTTTAAGAGTTCAGAAATCAATCAGTATTTGGTGGAATAATCCTGGTTTTTAATCACAGTTTTAATTTCATGCATCTTGGCATCATGTTCTCCTCCACCAGTCTTACACACTGCTTTTGGATAACTTTATGCTGCTTTACTCCTGGTGTAAAAATTCAAGCAGTTCAGTTTGGTGGTTTGATGGCTTGGGATCATCCATCTTCTTCTTGATTATATAATTGATTTATATCCATTTCAGGACTTTGGCCTCCACCCAGTTTGAGGCGACTCACGCTCGATCTGCTTTCCCCTGCTTTGATGAACCAGCTTTCAAAGCCAACTTCTCCATCCGCGTTCGCCGAGAGCCACGGCACATCTCTATATCCAACATGCCGAAGGTACAGTCACACTGTTAATTTACTGATTTACGGAATATATGTCTGTACTGATAACTGTGTTGATTATTTAAAGAGGACAAATTATGCATAACTCACTTTTTTGCATGCTTATGTATTTCCACTTGAGTCTCGACTGTGATTCTATGAACTGTTTGGATGCTCCTCCCTTATTGTGATGTCACAATAAAGAAACCTCATAGAACCACCCTATCTTCACCTCTCACCCGGCAACCCCCACCAGAGCCCCACGCACTAGATCAGTTGAAAAAAGGCCATATTAGTTATTTTGGTTGAGAACCTCAGACAGTACACAGCAGGATTAGCCGGCAGTCAGACTTCGTCTGAGGGAGGGATCTGTACCTACTGTCCATGGCAAGTCAGCAGATGAGGAAGATGTGAGAGCTTTCAAATAATCAAATAAGTTTTGTGCTTTAATCGCAGTTAAGCATGAACTAGCTTGTTTGTGTTTTGCCATTTAGCACAAGCTAACGCTAATGTGTGATAAATGCTCACCATAAACTTGGGACGAGACCAGCAACAGCTTATTTGCATAAAAGTGAGAGAGCCCTTACACGGCTCATTCTGAAAGGGACTTTGTAGCCTTTTTATAACTTGTGTAAAAAGAGGCATAATATGTCCCCTTTTATATATACTGGACAATATATCGTTTCAGCATCGTTTTCACAGCGGACATACACAGTAGTGACAATGCAAGAGACACAATCTTGTGCAATGTCAAATACATTTTTTAACAGCTTTTTGTTGTTTTTCTTTAAAGCTGAAGACGGTGGAGCTTGCTGGTGGCCTGCTGGAGGATCAGTATGATGTAACGGTGAAGATGAGCACATATCTGGTGGCTTTTATCGTCTGTGATTTCCTGTCCATCAGTAGGCGGAGTCAACATGGCGTGGAGGTATACATCTCTTTCTTTACGCTGCTTCAGATCAGACTGCAGATAAATACAGCTCTGAAAAAGAATAAGAGATCACTTAAAAATGATGAGTTTCTTTGATTTTACCAAATTAAAAACCTCTGGAATATAATCAAGAGGAAGATGGATGATCACAAACCATCAAACCACCAAACTGAACTGCTTGAATTTTTGCACCAGGAGTAAAGCAGCATAAAGTTATCCAAAAGCAGTGTGTAAGACTGGTGGAGGAGAACATGATGCCAAGATGCATGAAAAAAATGTGATTAAAAAACAGGATTATTCCACCAAATATTGATTATTTCTGAACTCTTAAAACTTTATGAATATGAACTTGTTTTCTTTGCATTATTTGAGGTCTGAAAGTTCTGCATCTTTTTTTTTATTTCAGACATTTCTCATTTTCTGTAAATAAATGCTCTAAATGAGAATATTTTTATTTGTAATTTGGGAGAAATGTTGTCTGTAGTTTATAGAATAAAACAACAATGTTCATTTTACTCAAACATAAACCTATAAATAGTAAAATCAGAGAAACTGATTCAGAAACTGAAGTGCTCTCTTCATTTTTTACAGAGCTGTTTATGAAAAGTATCTGTTATGTAATATGTAGTGTAATGATGATCTGCTGCTGTAGATATCGGTGTACACGGTTCCGGAGAAGATCAGTCAGGCGGAGTACGCTCTGAACACCGCAGTAACTCTGCTCGACTTCTACGACGATTACTTCAACATCCCCTATCCTCTTCCCAAACAGGGTGAGCAACAGACTCTATACAGAGTTTCAGCAACTCTACACCACACTCCTGCAGAAACTCACTATAGAGAATAATGCATTTCATTAATAATATCTTTATTTCAGTCAATCAACCCGTCAGCCTTTATTTACACTGAGAAACACATTTTCAGTGTAGCCAATCGTTTACAGTAAATAGGAACTGTAAGCATGGATGCACCAAAATGAACATTTTTGACAGAGACTATGACCAAAATATTTATAATCATACATTCACCTCAGTAGAGCTATTCTAATCATAAATTTACTTTAGCTGTGCTATTCAAATCATATATTCACCTCAGTAGAGCTATTTTAGTAATAAATGTACCTCAGTAGAGTTATTCAAATCATATATTTATCTTGGTAGAGCTATTCTAATCATATATTTTCCTCAGTAGATAAATTCTAATCATACATTTACCTCCGTAGTGCTATGCTAATCAGAAATTTACCTCAGTAGTGCTGTTCTAATCACAATTTTTTCCCAGATCTTGCTGCTATCCCAGATTTTCAGTCGGGTGCGATGGAGAACTGGGGTTTGACGACGTACCGAGAGTCCGGGCTGCTGTTTGATCCGGAACGTTCCTCCACCTCAGATAAACTGGGAATCACCAAGGTCATCGCCCACGAGCTCGCCCATCAGGTCCGCGTGTATCAGTTTTATACGTCCGTATCGAGAGCGCAGCGTTCTGTTTATAAACCCTCTCTACCTCTCTTCTCTGTATAAACCTCTTATCTCCAGTGGTTTGGGAACCTGGTGACGATGCAGTGGTGGAACGACCTGTGGTTAAATGAAGGCTTCGCCAAGTTCATGGAGTTCGTCTCCGTCAACCTCACCTACCCTGAGCTGCAAGTGGTGAGAGACTGGGGAGCTCCTGATGAGAGCCAGTTTCATCATAACGTTTTTGATGGTCTTTGCAACTGCACATGAGCATATTTTTTCACTGTATACCTGTAACTCTACCTCTTCACTGCTTTACTTTAACTGATGCTCTCAAACATCAACATTAAGAGACAAGAAATTCAAGTAATTAACTCTTGATGAGTTCAGCACAGCTGTTAACTGAAAGCCTGAATTCCAGGAGACTCTACCTCATAAAACTGACAAATACAGCAGAGATGTTCAAAACTTATCATCTAAGAATGTAAAATATAAAGCATATTCTGGTTTAACACTTTCTTGTTTACTAAATACATTTTATAAGTTTTTATTCATAGTTTGAATAAGTTTAGTATTAATATACAATACAGAACTTTTTAAAGTCATGAAAAAACATTACATTTAAGGTATGTTTTGAAGTATCGCGATATGATACGTTTTGTAATTTCAAAAACACAGTATTATAAATGAATAATTAGTTTATATGTAAAGATTGATGTCTTGAAAATAAAAGTAAAAAAAATGATTTGTTTACTTTTTGTGTTTTAGGACGATTACTTCTTAGAGAAGTGTTTCACTGCGATGGGCGTGGACTCATTAAGCTCCTCCCACCCCATCTCTACTCCCGTGGAGAATCCGGCTCAGATCAGAGAGATGTTTGATGATGTCTCATATCAGAAGGTATAAAAGCAAATTATTCCATGGAACACTCATAGTTTAATGTATGTTTAATGTATGTAATGAGTGTTTTGTATGTTTTATATAGGGGGCGTGTGTTTTGAACATGCTGAGGGATTTTTTGACCCCGGAGGTGTTTAAGATCGGGATCATTCGTTACCTGAAGAAGCACAGCTACCAGAACACTGTGAACTCTGACCTGTGGTACAGCCTGACTAACGTGAGATATACTGTACATATATTTAAACACATATAGCTTTAAATCCATTGTTTTTGGTAAAATAACAACTCCTTGGGTATGTATTTTCAGTTGTATAGTATATATAATGTAGATTTTACAAAGAATTTGGCTTTACTGATGCATTGTGGCTTGCAACAAGTATCATGAAAATATCCTATAATTCTGTAAAAAAATCGTTTTTTTACCCTGTTTCTACAATGAAGGGTTATAATAATGCTTATCTTGACATTCACATTGACATATTTTTTCACTTCAAGTAAAAACTATGAATAAATAAAACATTGCACTTCTAAAAAAGAGCATCTAAATTGCTTTTTTTCAGTTATTTATTTGTCTTTTTTTTTTTTTGCAAAAAGCACAACATGTACAAAAAGCACAAGAAATGTTCATGATAGAAAACACCCCAAAATAAAACAAAAATTTGCATGTGAAATGTGCATGTGAAAAAAACAAACAAACAAAAACAAAACAAAGTCAAGCAACATATTCAAAGCAAATTATACAGGTAAGAAATACAGTTAGAGGTCTGTTAAATTGCTTATTTAAAGAAAATATAAATAAATAGTGCAGTTTAAATTTCACTTTTTCATTTTATTTAAATCTGTATTTAAAATTTAATGCATTAGTTGCACTAATTGCATTTCTCGTGTTTTTGTCTCTTTTTTCAGGTGTGTCAGTCGGATGATTTGGATCTCGGGAGGCTGAAAGAGGACGGATTCTGTTCCGACAGCAAAACCAGAACATCTGCCTCAGTACAGTACCATCACTTATCTCATACAGATACAGTCCCGTATTAATTAAATATATAATACTGTATTTTTTGCACTACAATCCACACTTAAAAAATATATATTTTTCCAAAAGTCATCAGTGCTCCTTATAATGTGGTGTTCCTTATAGTTTGAAAAATACAGTGATCAAAAAACTCACTGCCAACACTACAAAGTGTTCATCAGGGGCAGCAAGTGGAGGGTTTTAGACTGGCCTACTCAATCTCCAGACTTAAACCCTATCTATAATGCTTCAGATTGTTGATGGTAAAATCTATATTTTAAATGTAGATAATGTTGGTAATATTTCCTGTAACAGAAGTGGTTTATGGAGGATGATCTGGACGTGAGGGAGATAATGGATACCTGGACGCTGCAGGAGGGATTTCCTCTCATCACTGTGGAGGTTAAAGGTCGAGAGGTTCGACTGAAGCAGGAGAGATTCCTCAAAGGGGCGGAGTCTGCAAATCATCCAAAGTTAGTTTATTTATTATATACTGTCATTTTAATTTTTTTTTTTTACTATTTTTATTAGTGACATTTGTTTGAACAGACATGCAAATATTCATACAATTCATATAATTTAACTTATTGTTATATATTGCAATACTATAAGTTGTGCTGGGCAATTATGAATTAATATGAATGAAATGTTAATTGAGTCAATTTAAAGCACTGTTTAAATGCAGTTTTGAACATAACGGAGAAGCTGCAGAGGATTTTTACTTTTTTCCTTAACTGAAATATATAAACTATATTTTGCACAATATAAAAGCTGCTTAAGATTTTATTTTGTTTTTTTAAGTCGGTTTCGTACAGTATTTCAATATTTATTGTGCTGCACGGTTTTGAATCCCTTATAAATAAATGTTAAAGAAACACTAGTTTTATATATATAATCATTAATATAGTCATCAATATTTAAATTACAGTGTAGAAAATCATAAAAAGAAATAAACACACTGAATGAGAGAAAAGAGGTGTGTTGAAAGTTTTGACTGATACTGTAAATCAGTATTTTCTTACACACCTTCTTTTTTTAATGCCACTGTAAACAGAGGAAATTTTGCAGTGTCTTAATTTATTTATTCTCTTTTTCCTTATAAACAAAGCTTCCTGTGGAAAGTGCCCTTGACCTACATCACCAGCGGCTCCAGCTCCGTCCAGCGCTTTCTGCTCAAAACCAGACACGGTCGGTTCTGTACCTGTACTGAAAATTAACAACTAATTATATATATGTATAAAAGTATAATATTTATATATTTATAATATATATTTTTTCATTATTTTATGCTTTATTTTACTCTCTGCTGTATTTTTGATTATTTAATGGTATAAACTGTCTCTCTCTGCGTGTAGACGTGCTGTACCTGCCGGCGGAGGTGGAGTGGGTGAAGTTTAATGTGGATATGAGGGGGTATTATATAGTGCATTACGCTGCGGGGGGGTGGGACGCTCTGATCCGGCAGCTGCAGCTCAATCACACCGTGTTCAGCGGAAACGACCGGGCCAGTCTCATCCACAACATCTTCCAACTCGTCAGGTGAGACACACACACACACACACACACACACACACACAATAACTTCAATAATGTCATAGTTAAAATATTTATTTTTGTACGTTTCACTTTACAGAGCTAAACAGTGAAAATGCTTTTTTATGCTAATTTGTACACAAGTTACAAAAGGTTTCGGACCATTTTTAGTCAATTATTACACAAGTTAGCAACATTACCATAAATTAATGAGACCACATAAATCATCTGGCCTTGCCATGAGCATGCTGTCCAAGATAACACCTCACAACATACAGTACCGCCCAAAAGTTTGGACAGACCCTCAATTCTGTGTTTATTCATTACTTTTATATGCTCATCCAAACTATGAATAAAAACGGACGTAATTATTTATTAAACAAAAACAAACAAGTGTTATTGATTATTGATTTCAGTATTGGGAAGGTTCCTCTGGACCGGGCTCTGAGTCTCAGTCAGTATCTGAGCTCTGAGAGTGAGATCATGCCGGTCACTCAGGGCTTCAGTGAACTGGTGCCGCTTTATAAACTCATGGAGAAAAGAGACATGGCAGCTCTGGAGAACCAGCTGAAGGTGAGTAACCTGTAGCTCTGAATATTAATCTGTAACCTGAATATTAATACAAATATCATATATACAGCTCTGGAAAAAATAGAGAGAGCATATCAGTTTCTGAATCAGTTTCTCTGATTTTGCTATTTATAGGTTTATGTTTGAGTAAAATGAACATCGTTGTTTTATTCTATAAACTACAGACAACATTTCTCCCAAATTACAAATAAAAATATTCTCATTTAGAGCATTTATTTACAGAAAATGAGAAATGACTGAAATAACAAAAAAGAAGCAGAACTTTCAGACCTCAAATAATGCAAAGAAAACAAGTTCATATTCATAAAGTTTTAAGAGTTCAGAAATAATCAATATTTGGTGGAATAACCCTGGTGGTTTTTAATCACAGTTTTTTTTTCATGCATCTTGGCATCATGTTCTCCTCCACCAGTCTTACACACTGCTTTTGGATAACTTTATGCTGCTTTACTCCTGGTGTAAAAATTCAAGCAGTTCAGTTTGGTGGTTTGATGGCTTGTGATCATCCATCTTCCTCTTGATTATATTCCAGAGGTTTTCAATTTGGTAAAATCAAAGAAACTCATAATTTTTAAGTGCTCTCTTATATATTTTCAGAGCTGTATTAATAGAGTATCTGGGTGTGATTGTGTTTGCAGGGCTACCTGGTGAATGTGTTCCGGAGGCTGATTGATGCTCAGAGTTGGAGTGATGACGGCTCGGTGTCGGAGAGGATGCTGAGGAACTACCTGCTGCTGTTCGCCTGCGTTCGCCGCCTCCCGGCCTGCGTCGGCCCCGCCCAGCGGCTCTTCAGGCAGTGGAAGGAGTCTGACGGAGCGCTGAGGTCAGTGTTTAACCCCCCCGACCTGTGCTGAACACTAACAGGTACTGAACTCCTGCTGAACACTGCGCTGTGACCTGCAGGTTGGCGGCTGACGTGCGGCTGGTGGTGTACACTGAGGGAGCTCGTACAGAAGAAGGCTGGGACTTCCTGCTGGAGAAGCACGGCAGCACCATGTACCCGTCTGAGAGGAGTCAGATTAAAGCAGCGCTGTCCTACAGCCCCCTCCCCCACAAGCTGGAGTGGTCCGTTCACTTTTATATCTAAATCAAATATACCTGCATTTACTGTGATCAGTGTAGAAAACAGTGTTCATGTTTAATTGTGTTTTTGGTCCCTATTTAAACTCTCTGTAAGGTGCGTCATGATGTTCATTGCTAGCTTACACCCCACCAACACTCTATTTTCACGCCTGAGGTGTATTCAGGTACATTTCTGGAGTTTTATCTTGTTTATCTTGGTAACAGAAAACACAGGAGCTCCACTGACTGAATACAACCTAGACAGATGCCAACAGTCAGACGTTCATCGCTATCTCGGCAACACAGGCGCCGTGCCGAGCCGAGTGTACACCCCCACTTATTACACACACATGAACACACAGCAGCACAAACCCAACTTTTACATCAACAATAAACAGAATAGTAAATAAAATAACATTGCTGTTCCCGTAAATGAGCTGCTGGAGCTCCTTCACAGCGTCAACCAGCAGCTCAGTTTCCTCTGCTGAGAAGAGTTTGTTGAACACGTCCAGGTAGCTGCACCGTTACAATAGCAATCCAACAAAGACAGAGCTCACCTGATCTACTCTTAAAGAGAATGATGAGCCATGATGAGACACTCTGATTGGTTTATTTCTCGTTACACCGAGAATTAACCACACCCATGATTAATTAAGAATTAGAATTAGTACATACCTTTTGTGCGTTAAGAGATACGCCAGGTGTACTTTTCCTGTTGTTATGATAGCAAAGACACACTGACGCCCTAAATCAAGCTGTCACTAAACTGTCACTAAAACTATCAGTAAAAGTGTGTTTATCTGTGTTTGTGTGAGTGCAGGCTGATGGAGAAAGGTCTAGAAGGAGAAATCCTGAAGACCCACGAGCTCCCGTCTCTCATCATCAGCGTCAGTAAAAACCCAACAGCCTACAGACTGGCCTGGGACTTCCTGACAGCTAATTGGCAGAAACTGGTTAAAAAGTGAGTATTTGTATATTGTAGACCATTTTGAATAAAACATTTATATGAATTGATGAGCCAAACTAAAATTTAATGAAAGCATCTTAATATAATATTGAATTTTTAATTATTTTTAAATATTCTGCATTGTGGATTAATACTAAAATGTTCCAAACTAAAAAAAGTGTTAAACAAACCAGAGTATGTTTTATATGTTTTGCATATGAAAGGACATGTGTGATCATGTGACACTATTTTTTGATTAGTATTAAATACATATTAAATAAATATTTTTTAATTTCAGGTTTGATCTGGGTTCCTCTGCGATCTCGAGGATGGTGGTGGGCGTGACCAATCAGTACTCAACTCAGGAAAAGCTGGAGGAGGTACATATTACACTTTAAAGAAATCAATTAATTTGATTTATTATAGTACACACACATGGTTCTCCTCAGGTGTAATATAAAAACCTTACGATACTACACCAGCCAGGGTTATTGGGCAGGTATATTTATTGATGTTATGTCCATATATTGTACAATAAATCGATAATGTAATTATAATAAGATGCCTAACATCCATTTGTTGGACGTTAAAATTATTTTTTTTACCTCATAAAAGCCCTAAATTTCCTCGTCCCAACTTTGTTTGGAATGTGTTTGAGGTCTGAAATGTAAATTACGGTAATATATTAAATGAAGTTGAGCAGCTAAAACCTGAAATGTAAATTTTTATTTGCATTTTCAAAAAATATCCCAACTTTTTCTGATGTGGGACTGTAATTTACACAGACTGTACTCTACAGGAATTATATCACACATGCTTAGCTACATAGCAGCTGCAAAATTATGCAAAATATATGGTCATTTTTTAATATTTTATTAAATGATTGAGTACCATTTTTTGATGTTTACAGCATATTGTCCAGCCCTGTTGAAGACGTTTTTGTTTTAAAGTAAGAATTTAAAGCAAAAACAGAGGTGGGTACAGTACAGTAGATGGCGCTCTCTCTTTCCCCTCATCACTCCTAGGGTGATGTGGATCAGCACAAGGCTGCGTCTGTGAGCTGATGTATCAGAACCGAGTCACTGTGCTTTCCTCCGAGTGTTAGCGCTGTGATGTTACTCGACAATGCTGCAGCATCAGCAGCAGTTCCAATTTTATCACTGTGGATGAAAGCAGCTATACAAATAAACTCACCTCCATCAGTGTTTATAAAGATACTAAATGCCTGGTTTTAATATAAACTATATATGAACTATATATAAAATATATTCTGGTTTCTACAGGTGCAATCGTTCTTCGGTTCTCTGGATGAGAGCACAGGGGCGGGGCTACGCAGCATCCAGCAGGCCCTGCAGAACATCCAGGAGAACATTCGCTGGATGGATCAGAACGTTCCGGTTCTCCAGGATTGGCTGAACCGCCACAGCACCGGACCGGCCCTGTAGAACCTCAGCAGATTCATAATGTTCCTGATCCGGAGTGCGTCCCAAAGTCTAGAACTCTAGCATTTCTCAGGTGTTATATTATAGAATCTGTTCCAAACTAAAACAACCGTATGCAGAAACACAGCCCTCGATCTGAAGGGCGCAGCTGATGTATCCTTCCTGGCCCTCAGTTACCCACAATTCTCTGCACAAATACAATCCAAAGATAAAAGGAAAACATCCCAATCAGTTATGCACACCATGAGGTCATTGCGAAGCCTCATTAGACTCATTAGATTAGGCTCCGCCCCACCTCACCTGCAGCATAGACTTTGGAGCTAATACACTGCTAATGTATGGTGGTTTTGGATGGCGCTCTGCTAAACGAGGTTTATATATGAAGCTCCTCCTGGAGAATCCTGCAGGTCATTAAGTACGGCTGCGTTCACATTATTACCAGGCTAAAGTGATCCATTTCACACCAGATTTCTCCTTTAAATCAAAGAAACTCATCATTTTTAAATGCTCTCTTATTTTTTCCCGAGCTGTATTTAATAAGTGAAGCATTAAGATAACCAAGCCCAATCTGAGCAAATAATCAGAACTGATTAATGTGGTTTGTAATGTGAACGGAGTCTATATGTAGAGTGTTGAGATTCTATTTTTAAAGCACTTTTTGGTACAAAAACTACTGATTGTATTTTTTGTAATATGAAGCACAAAGTCCTCTAAAATAAATACATTTGGAACATTTTTTTAAAATGGATGATGTAAAAACATTTTATTTTATCTAATAAAAACATTTTAAAGTCAAAATCACCAACAAATCTGGAAATTCATAACCTGCACAGACATGAGATTTGCATATTTACAGATATAAACAAATACGTTTTGCACTTTAATACATGCAACATTAAAAAAACAAAACAAAAAGACATGAAAACATTCACAGTGTTAAACAACATAAACGTACAGCGATTTGTACACAAATGATTTCCTGAGTCCCAAACAACCTATAAAAATATAAAATAAAAATACAGCAGTAATTTGACGCATGCTGCTGTTATTAAAACTTAAAAATAATAATTATAAATAAATTAGCTGAAGGAGTTAGTACAGTACAAATCTGGAGTATCTAGAACCTTAAAATATAGTTTTAAAATAAAGAGCCCTTAGAACCCGGACAAAAAACAACAAAACGACGTTAAAGGAAACGGGAGTAGCTTACGTCAGCTGGCCCGACGCCAGAACACGGAAACTTACGAAACTTTAGCGAATTATTTCAGCGTTTTGACCTGTTTGAACAATTAAAAAACTATTCATAAAACCGTTTATACTGATCATAAAGAACTAAATATGACCCAGGCGTTATGAATATTAGTAAATTTACATATTAATCTACCAATATTCAGTAAAGCCCCGCCCACTCAGGAGATTGGGGGATTTTACGCTCGAGCGTCGTAATCGCTGACCATCCTCTTAATGTGATTCAGCTTCGCTTTCAGATACTTGCATTTCCTCTTCTTCATCAGGTAATCAGCACTCTGTAAAACAAAAGAGAGGAAAAACATTCAGGTTTTTAAATCAATTAACCTTAAAAAAAAATTAAAAATACAAATAAAATTAAGATCAAGTGTTTTAATCAGTTTTATCTAAAATAAAGAACTTCATAAACAAAACAGTAACATTTCATAAAGAAAGTAAACGGTTAAAATAAATAAAAAAGGTAGAAGGCCAGAAGGTAGAAACTGAAAATAAAATAAATTAAAAGGGTAAAAGAAAAACTTAATTTACTGCTGTTTTTTTTTTGTTGAGTTTACAGCTTCAGGCAGTATTTTATTACTTGAACTGTAGCTATGTATGTGTGTTTTCCCATTTCCACACACAGGGCTGTCAGGTATACAACACTGCAGCACGCAAACGGGCAAGCTTGCCGTTTTTTCAGATGAACAGGTAAACGGCAAGAGGTAAAGGATCACTAAGCTTCAGTAAGGTTGCTAAATGTAGCTACATAATTTAGCGTAGAAGAAATTGGGATTTTGGACATTGCAAATATATATTAACTGATCAGCTACAGAATAAGACTCATTGTCGCTTGCCACTGTGGGTCAATCTGGCAACCCACATGTTTGGCGTATGGGGAGAAGTAGGTGGAGCAGAAAAGTGTATCAAGGGTTTGGAAATTGAACATCTTTGTAGCCATTTTACAAATACACTCATTTATTTCACTGTTTCACTAATAATTACAATAGTTTTAATGATGGATCTACATATCTAAGCTTTCAAAAACAGTAATCGTGTGTTTAACTGAAACACTGAATTCACTACATTAAAAAGGAATGGGGAAGGGTTTAAAATATTTAAAATGTACTTTTCATTGTTGTGTTCAGAGTTTACAAAATACATAAACTTTTATATATCCTTAATATTCTATTTAATTCATTTAACAAATCATCATTAATAGCAGTGCACCTTCAGTGAAAAGAGCTTTAAAAATAAAAGATTTTCCTCAATTTACTCTCAAATTCAGCTGGAATATTAATATCCTGTAACTTTTAAAGCACTGTAAAAGTACTGTAGTAAAGTGAACTCTTGCTCAGCACTTTGCTGTTGATGAAAGTGTGAGAAACGTCCAGGTGAATCAGATTTACCTTCTTCTTGTCCTTCAGCGCGTTGTACTCATCCAGAGCATCCTGTTACACAACAACAACGACAGGAACAGGTCAGCAGAAATATAAACAGCTGAATTCAGTTTCAGGCAGGGTAATGATGAGTCTGTTCATCATCAGGTGGAGTAAAGTACAGTGAGAGCGGAGGTCAGGTCAGGTACAGGTGTATGTACAGGTAAACACTGGGGTATCGGGTCACGCCTGACTCAGCGTAAAGAAGACCAACGGAAAAAGAAATACATCTTTATTTATTTATTTATTTATTTATTTATCTCACCAGGTACTGAGGAGTTCCTTCCTGCAGCTCGTCCAGCTCTCGGTCCACGTCGGCCAGACGCTTGTTAACGTCGTCCATCTCCGTCTGCAGGGTCTTATACTCCTGATGCTGCCGATCAAACTCGCGCTTATAACTCTCGCGCTCCGTATCGTACGCAATGGGCGGGAACTCACTGAGAACAGAGAAAAACCAAAAACATTCCACCTTAAAAACAGGAGATTTACACTTACTGCAGCACTCAGCGTGTATTTTCTCCTCAGATTAGCAGATACTGTATTTTTCACACTATAAGATGCACCTAAAATACTTTAATATCATCAGAGCTCCTTATGTATGAATTCTATCAGTCAGGCATTAAGGAGCTGTAAAGCCACTCTGCTGAAGTACAGAGTTATAAGGGTGAGTTTTCAGTGAAGTTTCTCCAGCACTAAGGCTGGAGCATTTCCTGCTAACCACTAGCCATTTCACCGTTCAGAGGTGAGTATATTATTGGATTGTAGTCTGCAGCTAACCCTGTATAGCACTGCTAGAGCAGAATTAGCACTATCCGTTAACTGTGCTAACCATTCAGGTCAGGTGAGGTGAGTTTACCTGGAGAAGTCCTGGTCGTCGAGCTCGTCTCCGGATGAGGCGTAGTCAGTGTCGTAGTCTTTTCCTTCGGAGCGGCGGGGGCGTCCCGCTCGCTTCTTCTTGGGTCGACTGGCCGAGCTCCCCACCTCCGAGCTGCTGTAGTACGGAACCGAGTTCATCACCGGAACGCTGTGCTCCACCCCCCTACACACACACACACACACACACACACACACTTAAATTACATCACTTACAACAGGGGTTGGAAATTAAGTTTGGCCGTGCCCAGATATTTTCCAAGCCATTACATGGCCACAAAAAAAAAATCTCTTTTGTAAAATGAACTGTAATGGGATGGAGCTACAGATTATGAGCTCTCCAGCCCAGAGGGTTGTTGAACCCAATTGTGTAACAGTTGATCTCAAAGCAGGTAAACCCAAGAAAAAAGGAAAAAATAAAATAAATAAACACACTGCTCCTCACACGGGATCCGACTTGTGTCGAACCCGGCTAGTGAATTGGGACACGGCCGGGAAAAAACACGCCCTTATAAGGAGATGGGGAGGGATGTAAACAAAAGCTCAACAGAGAAGCTTTTCATTATTATTTTTTTTTCATTATGGTTTATTATAGTTCAAACAACCTCATGGGTCAGATGTTTCATGTATATTCAATTTAATATCAAATGGCTAAATTCACACCATGTGTAAAAGTAAAAACAGCACAAAATGAGATAAAATCTGTGAAACTCCACAGTTTATTAGAGCTGAACTCACGGTAAACTCTCGGGAGGTTTGTCGTAGATCGAGCTGCTGTCGTCCAGGTAGGTCCTGGATCCTCCGAACTTCTCAGGATATTCACTCAGAACCGGCTCTGGAGCTCCAGATACATTATTCACCTGAGAGAGTGATTAAACATTTCATGTAACTCATACTGTATCAAACTGTAATGTAATGCATTTTATTTCATTCTTTAGAAAGGAAGCCAAAAATGTCCAAAGCCAAGTAGTCAAATTTGCAACCAGAATCTGCTCAGTAGTGACAAGAGGCGGAGCCACAATCATTTAATAATCCCGCCCCCTTTCTCCCAAACCAAGTGTCTCAGGCTGCCTTCATTGAGTTTATAGTGCTGCTTAAAGGGCCAGTAACAGAGTGGATTTAATTTTGTTCTCCAGTATAGTTTAACTTATTAACCCAACTCTATTAGACTTACTAAAAAAACTTTATATAAAGAGTTTTTTTGCATCTGTTAATGCAGCCAACAACACAATAACACCACATGATCAATTACAGTATTATTGATTAACTAGCTAATCATATATCTAACAGCTGGATTCCAACTCCACTGCTGTACCTACTCCATGCAATGCAATCACTTCATTCCTGCCAATCACTTTATTCCTAAGTGTAGCCCCACCTCCTTATGATAATACAGCAGAACTAACAGCTGGTATCGAACACTGGAGATATAAAGACGAGAGAGATAATGGGCGGGGCTGTATAGTCATGGAAACAAGAAAATATGTGGTGGGAGGAGCTACAAATATGCACGCAATACTGCAACCAGCCAGCAGAGGCGCTAAAGCTGTGGTGAATACATTTTGGCAGAAGTTCTGATGTCCATACTTTTCTACAGCCAATATATAATAAAGCATGTATACGCTTATATTATATTCCATTATATTCTATTCTAAAATACCTGTAGATTTTTTCTGTAGACTTTCAATTTTCTCCTCTATCTGAAATGGGCAGTTCTGGTTAGTTGCTAGAGCGGTTTAGCTGGTTCGATTTTATCTTAAAACATCGTACAATTTTTAAATTTCAGCTAAAATTGTAAAATATTGTACAGAATTTTCAGTTCTGTTATTTTCCCTTTAAATCAATTATTTTCTCAAAATCTCTCTCACTTGTACTGAACTGGAACGTCTTCACTAAAATTAAAAACATGAAGAGTGGTCTCTGACTTGCACCTACATGTATATATAATTCACACACACACACACACACACACACACACACACACACGTACGTTTCAGTTCTTTAGTGCTTCTGCTGCAGGTCTAAACACGCCACAATAACCCGACACTCTACACTGCTGCACCTGAGAAGCAGCAGAACCAGCCGGCCGTGTTTTATAATAACTTTATTTATTTCCACAGCAGCAGCAGCAGCAGCAGCAGCAGCAGCGTCTACACAGAGTTAAATTAACTCTTTCCATAGAACTGATACAGGTGTATTAAAAAAAACTAACCACAGGTAAAACACAGGAAAATAAAGCTCCAGTTCATGAAAACAGCTCTGCAGTTTACCTACCACAGCTACTGGTCCAACCAGTCTGCACACGCACGCACGCGCGCACACACACGCGCACACACACACGCGCACACACACACGCGCACACACACACGCGCACACACCACACACACGCGCACACACCACACACACGCGCACACACCACACACACGCGCACACACCACACACACGCGCACACACCACACACACACACACACACACGCGCACACACACAACTGAACTAGTGAAACAAACTCATTTGAAACATTTTTTAAGAAAAAAGAAAAAGAGGGGAAAAAAACTTTCAACATAACTGCAAAATTCCAAAATTGGGGGAAAAAGCTAAAAAAAAATTTTTTTTTATTATTTTTAAATGTTCTGTATTGTAGATTAACACTGAACTCTGATTAAAGATTAAGACCAAACTTTGAAGAAAAACATAAAAAAAATAATTTACTAAACAAAGAAGCGTTAAACAAACTAGAATATATTTTATATTTTACGTTCTTCTAAGTAGTTCCTCTTGTTTAGATTTGATGATCATTGATTTTCTCAGTCAGTTTTATGAGGTAGAGTCTCCTGGAATTCAGGCTTTCAGTTAACAGCTGCGCTGAACTCATCAAGAGTTAATTACTTGAATTTCTTGTCTCTTAATGTTGATGTTTGAGAGCATCAGTTAAAGTAAAGTAGTGAAGAGGTAGAGTTACAGGTATACAGTGAATAGTGAATATTTGAGTAATGTTCGAATCCAGATTATGAGAAGAAACAACGACTCAACTAAATAAAGATAAAGGAAGAATTTCAAGAATTTCAAAACTATGCTCAAGTGCATTCACCACAAAGGCCATCAAAAACGTTAAGATGATGAAACTGGCACTCATCAAGGCTCCACCCCAGGAAATGAAGGAAGAGCGAGAGTTTCCTCTGTTGTACAGGATGAGTTTATCAGAGTTTTCAGCCTCAGAAACCACAAGTTAACAAACAGCTCCCCAGATAAGAGCATCTAAATACTTCACAGAGTATTTTAGTTTGTTTAACACTGTTTTTAAGTTACTACATGATTCATTATGTGTTCCTTCATAATCTCATAGATCACCTGAAGGAAAAGGTGTGTCCAAACTTTTGAATCTGTATATAAATAGTGCTGAACTGAGTTAAAAATGAGAAACTCACAGTTCCAGCACACCTGAGTGAAACTGTCACAACAAAGCCACACCCAGAAACCAGGTATGTGTGAGACTTCCCCTCCCCCACCTGCCCTGACAGAAACCTGTCTCTCCACCTGCAGCTGCTTTACCCAACGACCAGCCGTCTCACTGCTGCATCACCTCTCAACAATTCACCCGCGGTCTCACCCTGACTCACCACTGCTACAGCTAACAGGTAACAGGTGTCTCACAGCACTGAACAATTAATTAATAAGATAATGAATAGCGTAATTATTGTGATGACCTGTTCTCATTTCATTCATCTTATAAAAGTTTATGATAATAAAATCATTAACCCAGATCTTCAACAAAACACAAACACCCTGATTAACTCTGAAACTGAGGGAGGAACAGAAACAGAGCGTGGAAATATTAAAACTTCCTTTTATATATTTAATGTTTCCCAACATCTTTAGAAAATTAATAGTTTCAGCTGTTCAGGAGAAAAGTTGGGGAAATGAAATCTGATTATGTTGCGTAAAAAAGTTCCTTATCAAACACTGGCAAAATTAGTTCCTTAAAATCTAAAACTAATCCAAATTTGTAGATGGCACGAAAATAGAGTTGCGTAATGATTAACAGATTCTATAGTTTAATAGTACTAAAAACGCCACAAAACATTTTTAGAACAATGCTATAAAATTAGAGATAAACTTCTAATCATAAATTTACCTTGGCAATGCTATTCTAATAAAAAATCAGCAGTGCAATATTAATCATGCACTTCCCTTAGAAGTACTGTTTTAAATATGAATTTACCCCAGCAGTGCTATTCTAATTATACATTTAGCTAGCTACTTACCTTGACAGTGCAACTAAGCAAGAAATGTACCTCAGGATTAGACAAATTCCCTTCAGTAGTGCTATTATCCACATGAATTTACCTCAACAGTGCTATTTTAGACAAATTCCCTTCAGCAGTGCTATTCTCTAAATAAATTTAGCACCTCACCTCTACCCTACTCTCTGCCTCGCTCTGCCTCCAGCCTCAATATGTCACATGATCACAGTCTGCAGTGTAGAGAGCAGGAAACGCAGTCCGAGTTTACTGTTACTGACGATGTTATCACAGCTCTTATAATGATGATGTTTATTGTAATTCATTATTTCGCAATAATGACACAAAAATACTACTTATCTTAGTCAATTTATCTTCACATCATAAAAAGAGAAAAAAAAGAATGTACATACCCAGTCCTCTACATCCTGAGGAGGATTCATATCATCCACAAATTTCTCTCTGTGCCACAGAACATTCTCCTTCCCAAACTCGTTCATTTTCTGACGGGTTTTAATGGCGAAAACCAGGATGATGACGAGACACGCCGTTACCACAAACCCAAAAACGATGGCCACCGCCTGGAGACGAGGAGGAGACGGTTAGAGCTGAGCTTTACTCAAACATAAATAAGTGCCATAACGTTATCCAAAAGCAGTGTGTAAGACTGGTGGAGAAGAACATGATGCCAAGATGCATGAAAAAAACTGTGATTAAAAACCAACCAGGGTTATTCCACCAAATATTGATTATTTCTGAACTCTTAAAACTTTATGAATATGAACTTGTTTTCTTTGCATTATTTGAGGTCTGAAAGTTCTGCATCTTTTTTGTTAATTCAGCCATTTCTCATTTTCTGTAAATAAATGCTCTAAATGAGAATATTTTTATTTGTAATTTGGGAGAAATGTTGTTTGTAGTTTATAGAATAAAACAACAATGTTCATTTTACTCAAACATAAACCTATAAATAGCTAAATCAGAGAAACTGATTCAGGAACTGAATCTTTCCAGAGCTGTATATATTTACTAATTATTCTTCAATGAAGAACTTAAGTCTTATAAAATGGTGACTTAAGAACATTTTATTTATAATAAAATTTTATTTAGTTATCTAGCCACTTTTTTTCAGCACTGCATAAATTAAACAACATAAATATAATTTTCTGTCTTGTTGTTTATGATTTTTTTTAAATATTAATGAATATTAGAATAGAAATGACAAAAATATTGAAAATGTTTACAAAATATCCAAAACATAAAATATAACATAAGGGTCAACATATAGCAACTGAATGATGTTATAGATAAATAAAACTATATAAAATTAACTGTATAAAAATTTCTTCAAAAACGTACTGATACTTTTTTAGGGATTGTCAGTAAAATGGGGCTGTAATGAATATGGAAATTGTAATCTATAGACAAACAGTTTCAGTCATTCAGGATTCAGGGAAATGAAAGCGGATTATATAAAAACTTCCTTATTTCTAAACACTGGCAGAAAAAGTTCCCTAAAAAGTGAACAAAATATCATCAAACATTAGAAACATTATATTATACACAAGAAGAGCGCCAGTATTTAGAGTTATATTTAAGTGAAGCCATGAAAGAACCATTTTTATTATTTCCATTAAAAAAAAAAAAAAATATTATATAATAATTTATTAATTCTTTACTTTTTAAACTATACGTGCTACAAACTGTACAAATGGTGACAAAAAAAAGTCAGTGAACTAAAAATAAAATATTAAACTACTATTAAACTAAATAACCTTAATGCTCAATTTGTGTCATGTTTTTGTTTTTCAAAGAAAAGGCGATTTAAAAATGATATAAAATAACACTGGAAAACTGACTGATTTTTACCATCCCAGCAGACACACCAACGAAAAACAATATGACACCAGCCATTGTTCATTGTTTAGTCTTTCCTTCCATTCTGTTCTTAGAAAGATTTTTTTCACATTTCTGCCTGAATAAAAAAAAGACCCCTTTCTTTTCATAGGAAAATTAAAAGTAATAACTAGATAAACAAACAATTAAAATAGCCATTGTTCTGTATAAATGATTTGACCCATTGTCTTATTGTGAACACTAAAATAATCATTGTTTTTCACAATAATAGGGACTCCTTGTTTTTTTAAATAAATAAATAAGTTGTAAAAAAAAAAAAAAAGTGTTATTTTGGTCAAATAATTTCAGTTGCTGTATATATGGTGCATCATCCCTACATAGAATCAGAGCCATTTTTATTTCTATAAAATTAAATATTTACATATATAAAATAATATATATATATATATATATAAAATGTTTATTAAAGGTGTGAGTTAAAACCCTTTATGGTTTCTAGCTGTTTTAATTGGACAGGAAGGTTCTTCAAGCTCTTGTATAAAAATGGTTTTGGTGCTAAAAACTGGTTGAGGAACAAAGAATAAAGAATAAAGAACAAAAGGACCCTTTGTATTAGATCCCATTGTTTAAAGAGTGTGATCGAGTTTCACTGATCACCTCCACTGATCACCCCTCACCTCCTGAGGATCCACCACGCAGTAGTGATACAGGTACTGGTTGACCAGCAGCTGGCTGGAGATGGACGGGTCCTGGTACTGGGCGCACAGGGCGATCACCTGGTTGTACTGCATGGAGCCGGTGGTCTGGGCCATGGGGTTCACGCCCACCAGGTACACGATGGTGGCGATCAGCATGAAGGCGGCGAGGATGGCGGAGCAGATGATGAGGATGAGGAAGAACTTGCGAGAGCGCCCCCTGTGGGAGATCAGCACGATGAAGATGGCGAGGAGCGCGGCGAAGGTCACGATGGCCATGGTGATCATGAAGCCCTTGGCCTTCCTCGGGTCGTTCTGGGAGCCCAGGAGTCCGTACCCGAACCCGCCCCCGTAACCCCCGCCCCCGTAACCCCCGCCATAGCCCCCGCCGTACCCCCCACCGTAACCCCCGCCGTACGATCCTCCGAAAGAGCTGCCGTACCCAGATTCGTACCCAGAGTACCCGGCCACGCCCCCTGTGGTGTCCCATGCCAGCGTGGACGCCACGCAGGCGAAGATGCCCACGCAGAGCACGATGCACATCACCGCCATGATCTTAATGATGCCCGGCGGAGACGACCAGCGGTAGAAGTGCTGGATTTCCTCATCAGGGTAGTAGGAGTACGCGGGCTGAGGCACCACGTTACTGCAGAACACAAAACACAGACAGAACCAGATAAAATTAAAATTAGTTTTAAAGCTTTAAAACAAAAAAAAGTGTTAAACAAACCAAAATACTAATCAAAAAATTTGTTTCTGATCCTGGAAACTCTGATGATCTTATCCTGTACAACAGAGGAAACTCTCGCTCTTCTATCCCTTCCTGTGGCGGTCCTGATGAGTGCCAGTTTCATCATTATTCAAAAAAAATGTGTGACTACACTTGAAGATACTTTCTTAAAGATTTCTTAAAAATCTGATTCTTCTTTTCAGTTTGACGGACCTTCATTTTTTATTATTTTCTTAGTTGAGCAGTTCTTGCCATAATATTGATTAAAACATTTGTAGTCAATAATAAATATCTTTAAATCAATAATATTAGAGATGCACTAACATTTTTGGTCAAAGAATATTTGCTGAACATGAACATCGTTGACATCCTACCAGATACACCAGCAAATCACAGCATGATTCAGTATAGATTTATCTTATATAACTTTCAGCCACATTATTCAGCAGGAGAACACAGGCTAGGGTACGCATTACTAGAGGATGTTTTAAAAATGAATAAATAAATAAACAAATAAATTCTGAAATGTTTTGGCTGAAACTGAACAAACCCAAACAAAATGAAACATTTGCTCGAAGTTTAAATATCAAGTACCAAACTTGTTTTTTTTATTGCAGGCTTTCATTAAAATTAGCAAGAAAAAAAGCAAATATAAATCTACAACTATAACAAACAAAAATTGACAGTGATCATTTTTAACATCCCAATATTTTTGATTACAAAGCATAATAAAGTTCAGCATATGCTTTCAGTCTTTTTACTTTATTTTATGTTTTCCTTAAATATTTTACTTTAATATTTTATGCCATTTTCTGTTAAAATATTTTAAGCTGCCAAATATTCAGTGCATCTCAAACCAGTTAAAAACTGAAAGATTAAAAATAAAGAAATAAATAAAACATTTGGCTAAAGCCTGAAAACCAACAACCAAACAACTACCTTTTAAATAAAATAATTTTAACATTATTACATTATTTAAAAAAAAAAAATACCACCTTTAACATTACAGTAGACACACCAAACAATGCACAATCATTATGACTTTTATTTATTACACCAAACATTTTTTCCTTTAGCAGTTAAATTATTTTGTTTGGTAAATATTTGATGCACTGCTGACTCGTTAATAACAAAATAAAAGCTGAAATCAGAGTAAAAACAGTCTTTTTTACTGAAACTGGAGGAATATTCTAACATTAAGTCTAAATGCATTAAAACACAAAGACTGAGCTGAGTAGAAATGTAATAAAAGATTTACTCAAATGTAAAAAAACATAAAATAAAAGCATTAAAACCAGAGAAGTATAAGAGAATAAAAGCTCTTACTATTCCGGTTCAGACTCGTAGGGAGGAGGACTTCCATTTGGTTTGGAAGACATTTTCCCTCTGCAGCAGAAAAACAAAGAAAAAGAGAATATAATCACTCAAACACAACATTTACTGCTTTATTAATTACTCCACATAATATCCTACACTACACTGGAGCTTAATATCTAATACATAAACAGGGTCTGATCTGTGAGTTAAATGCTAGTTATTATCTGTAATCTGAGAGCTTGTGGTGTTTTGGTAGATAAATATTGTAGATAAACTCAACATAAAGCCAACAGAATCACATAATCACATTAAATTAATAATTACCAAGCTGTTATTAGTTATTAAAGATGACTACAGGTGATATAAAGCCTGTATAAAGTGTATAATCTGGTATTAAGTGTATAATAGGCTCACCTGTGCTGCTGTAGCTGCGCTCTGCTGGCGGAGATCCGGGTACTGAGCTGATTTTCCGCAGGTGTAGTTTAAACGTTCATACGCCCAAAGATCGCCCCGCCCACACAAACAGTGACGTCACTGTGTGTCCCCGCCCCTTGTTTATCCGCTTCACCAACAGCAGCACCAGCTCTCAGTACAGATCTTATCTAATTTCACAAACTATTTCCTGTTATAATCATAATTATTACACATATATACAAATAAAATAGATATACATATAATTTTATTTTGCATAAAATTACTTTATAATATTATTAATCTAAAATAATATGAAACACTAATACAAACGTATCTTTGTATGAACATTTTAACATTTACATCACTGGAAAAAGTTAAGAGAACACTTCAGTTTCTGAATCAGTTTCTCTGATTTTACTATTTATAGGTTTATGTTTGAGTAAAATGAACATTGTTGTTTTATTCTATAAACTACAGACAAAATGTAGCGTTGTCTGAGAGCTTTTAGACCTCAAATAATGCAAAAAATAAACAAGTTCATATTCATAAAGTTTTAAGAGTTCAGAAATCAATATTTGGTGGAATAATCCTGGTTTTTAATCACAGTTTTTTTTTTCATGCATCTTGGCATCATGTTCTCCTCCACCAGTCTTACACACTGCTTTTGGATAACTTTATGCTGCTTTACTCCTGGTGTAAAAATTCAAGCAGTTCAGTTTGGTGGTTTGATGGTTTGTGATCATCCATCTTCCTCTTGATTATATTCCAGAGGTTTTTAATTTGCTAAAATCAAAGAAAATCATCATTTTTAAATGGTCTCTTATATTTTTCCAGAGCTGTATAATAATATATAATTTTTTAAAGTCCTAATATATACAGTACCAGTCAAAAGTTTGGACACACTCTCTTTTCATTCAATGTTTATCTTTATTAAAATGATTTTCTACTTTATAGATTAATATAAAACACATGAAAACAATTAAGGGACACATATGAAATTAGGTAGTAAATAGTACAAACAGTATTTCTCTTCTACAGGAAATAAACAAGCAACAAGAGTTTGGGTGCATTTGCATATCTGTGTCAGCAGCAATGGGTGCTCGTATCAATAAAGTGTGTCCACAGGTTTTTAGACATATATAGAGTAGAGTAGAGTTAAAGTGATAAGTGTAAACAGTTACACAGTTGAATAAATACACTGAGACAATATTTCATTATTTTTAATGAATAAAAAAGTTAACACTTTGTGGAGTTTAAAGCTTGTAAATGTTTTCTTGAAGAAATAAAAATTGGACAGTGCTGTTTACCACAGAATAACACAATATTCACTCGATAAACCGTATTAAAACAAGACGAACAGATATTAGAACACCGGGCCTCATTCACCAACCATTCCTCAGAAATAAATTATTATTAAATCCCTCTTACGAAGAAACTAACATTCAAAAAATGTATAATCCAGTGTTTTTTGTGCAACGTTTTCGGTTTATGATGAAAATTGGATCCATTACTATTTCCATGAATCTGAAGTAGGGCTGCACGATACGGCCAAAATCACGCAGATCACAATATATTTCTTCATTTTGATCGATATGAAAAAAATTCAGATTTCAATATGAACAGTATAAATGCCCTTTGTGCTCAGCTTGAACGCAGTGAACTGAGAGCAGCTCCCTGTAATGAACAGATGCTGTAAATACTGTACAATAAGATATCAGAAAAAACGTTACACAATCAAATTACTTTTATTAAAACATGTTCTATTCTGATATACTGTACGAAGATATCGAAATTATAGTCCAGCCTCAATCTGATAGAGTTTTTGACAGCATGTAAAAGGGACCCAAATCCGATTTTTGTCCTGTTTTTTTTTCCAAAAACACACTGAATCCGATCTTTTAAATTCCAGAATTAAAATTTGACCTTTTTACAGTGATCTGAAACACATTCTCACTGATAAGCTGCTCCAGCTGCAGATACTGAAACTACATGATAGCTCCTGTGATGAAGGAGAAGATGAAACCGAAACTTCACATGAAGCTCTGCTGCTCTTTAAAGAGCATACGTGCTAATTTAGAAGCGTGAACTGCTCAGACTAAAATAGACTAAAATAAACATCAGATCTGGGTCATTTTTACCTGCTGTGTAAACACATAGCCTTTGTTCTGTCTGTCTTTTCTCAAGAACTATACTTATTAAAAATTATGAAAATTCTTAAGAAAAATGTTGGTGAACGAGGCTCAGCATCGGTATTTAAGCTTTTAAATTGTAAGTGCAGTTTAGTGGTCATTAAAAATGCAAGTATGTCACAAAAAACATCACAGCTTTAAAGAAGTGGTTTTAAATATGAACGCTGCAGGAATCCAGCAAAATAAAAGTGCAAAATATGAACCAGAGCATAATAATGCATGAAAAATAACGAAACGAAACAACAAACAAACAAACAAACAAACAAACAAACAAACAAACAGGCAGACAGCAGGAGTTTCGGCAACAACACGGCAAAACAGAATCGAAACAGATCTGATAAAATCATACAATGTTTTCAGTCAGTAGTTCAATATTGTTCAGCATATCCTGAATGTTAGGAATTGTGTGGAATACTGTGTTTATCTCTCTTCCCTTTAGTAAAGTCTCTGAGCTCCTCGCTGTGGGTTTACAGTATGATGAGATGCTTCAGGCCGGAATGAAAAGAAAGGACCAACTGTGCTGAAGAGCGAGGATTTTAACCGTAACCATCATTCCACATCATAACCTTATCATACTCCTGGATTCTGTGTTTAATGTGAGCCAGTTTGTTTTTCAGATATTCACATCTCTCCTTCTTCTCAAGAAACGAAGGATCCTGTAAAACAAAACATTACATTTACTGTTTACTGTCTACATTACTATTGTTTATTTACCTACATTCAAACAGGAAGAGTCTCAGTCACATTCTGGGCAAATTTTGTCCAAGATCGCCATGAACACATCATAAAACATATCTACACAAATCTGTAAAACAACCCTCGATAAATCATTTAAACTAACCAAGAGAAAAAAATCATTTTAAACACCTGCAGCAGCATTAAAAAAATGTGTTCATAAACCCTTCACAATCTGATCACTGCAGAACATCAGCGTGCGTCAAATAATCCAATCAACCCGTTTACATGAACTTCAGATAATCATGATTACATAACAGTAAAACTTAAGAGTTTATATCAGTCAGACAATATATAATCAGATCTCTGCTTTACAACCAGCCAATAAACTCACTGAATAAGAAGAGTTATAAACATCACATAAAACCCAAACTGAAGATTGAAGATTTTAATGAAGATTGAGGAAGAAGATTATTAAACTCCTTTAGTTTTAGCGTTGCTCCCAAAGTGTTAAACACTGCTGCTTTATTTCCACCACCAGGGTCTGTTTTCACTCATGCACAGACTGAGAGATCAGATATAAGAAATGCTGTTTATATCACTACTTAAATAATCAGATAATAATCAGACTTCTTAAAAAACTAACCCTAGTAAACAATCTTTAATTATTCAGCTCTGAATTTGTGTAGATATGTATACATATAAAATGAGTTAGTTAATTTCTTCTTAATTAGTGTAAGGAGAAGGAGGCACTAGTGTAAGAGCAGCGGGGGCACTAGTGTACTGGGGAAGGGCATTAGTGCAAAGGGAAGGGCACTGGTGTAAGAAGAAGGGGGCATTACTGTAAGGGGAAGAGTACACTAGTGTAAGGGAGTAGGGAGTTAGAGCTGTATTGACATTTCCTTTTCCTCATCACCCCACCCTTCCTGCTCCGGTCGTTCACACAGTAATACACCACTACACACACGCACCCAGGGGGCTAAACAGACACGGGGACACACCAGCAGGGGGCGGAGCTTCACCCGGCATATTTAACATCCCTACCAACTCCCAACACATTACAGAACGAGGAAAATAACATATGGAAATAATGTATTTGGGTGGGGAGTGGTTGTGAGGTACAGTGGGGTAGTTAACAGAAACAACAGGCAGGATGTATCAGAAAATACAGTATTATTATAGTATTACTAGTAATAGTAATACTAGTAATAGTAATAGTATTATAATACTAGTATTACATAGTAATACTAGTATTATAAGTATTACTATGATTCATATTCTATTATATTGTATTTCCAAGTATTGTAATTGTATTGGAGGTCCCTGTTTAGTCATATAAACTATTACCCACAGTAGGACAATTACCCCAGTATATAATGAACCAGAGCAATCACTATATATGAGATATCACTATATATACACACTTGTGAACAAAAAAAAATAAGGGCGGAGCCTGCATTGACTGTGTGTGTGATTTCTGTCACTATTCACTATGTTCACACAGACAATTCTAGCCATAAGCCGCTGGTCCTCATCATTACCCAACACTATTAGCCTTCAATCCAACTCCCATAATTCACCTGGCCTTGCCATGAGCATGCTGACCAGTGTTCAATCAACCTCACCCACAAGTTAACACCTCAGAACTTATGCACTGTCTGTGAGCTCTTTAAAGGGTTAAATTCATTTTTAACTTTAAAAACTTACGTTTTTCTTCCGCTGATATTCCTGAAGGATTCGGTTTATTCGGTCCAATTCCTAAAAGAATAAAGAAATATGAGAAAAATGTAAAAACTATTAATTATTAGAAATGGAACTTGTAGTCATAGTAACACTGTAAAACATTGTAATTTAATATAATGTAATCTAATCTAACAATCAGTCAGAATTTCTCCCAGTTTTATGAGTAATGAGATGATGTCATAAACAAAACACAACACAATGCAACACTGTAACCAAAGAGCAACAACAGACCGCCTGATTGGACGGGTGTTTGGGCAGGGTGCGCAACATCCCGTCCACCTCGTCGAACTTCTTCAGCGTCGCGTTCACCTCCGCGTGCAGCTCTTTATACTCCGAATATTGATCGTTGAACACAGCTTTGTACTGGTCCCGCTCTTCATCAGTTCGGATTGTTGGGTATTTACTGTAAACAAACAAAACAAAAGAAAAGCATTAGAGAATTCAGAGCAGAGATTTAACACAGAAATATAAACTGACCTTTATGCTGGATTCTAGCGGCCATAATCTGATTTGGAGCAAGTCTAGGTAGTTTCCATATTGATTTTTTACGGGAACTCTAGTTGAGTTCGAGACAAAAAGGTAAGATTCTTGATTGACTGATGAGAATATGAAGGATTTAAACTTTTCCAAAAGCATGTTTGGACTTGCATTAAAACAGAAATGACAGAAGTTACAGATGTCCGTGTATCACTTTATTAAACAGAGTAAAAGACTACAGCAGCAGTAAAACTGTAATGTGTATATGTGTGTGTGTGTGTGTGTGTTCACAGTATCAGTACCATCTCTGCTTAAATACGTGCAAACAAACCCAATGACAATATCATAGGCAGCAGAAATAAACAATGGCATGGCAATGTCAGACAGTGTTTTATTTTGTATGGTGTTAAAAAGCTGCTTACTAGATTTGTACTTTGGATAAAAAGTAAACTTTTCTTTCACTCAGATTTTACAAATATAATATATGATATCAAATCACCAGTAGCACTTACGATATATAATCTGGTACGACCACAGGTTTGGGGGTGTATCCAGATGGAATCGGCCCTTTAAGCAGTTTGGTTTTGGTAGCGGTGGGCGGGGCTGGGTAGGTGTGGTCAGCTGGTGCTGCAGACGAGACGATTATGGGATCAGGAATTCTGGATCGATCCACAGTCTGGAGGAGAAGAAGAGAAAACTGTGCTATAATTGGATCATTGTACATATATAACTTATCCTACAATACAACATATATATTTATACAGGGACAATCAGAATAGAGAGTAACGCAGTAGTTACCGCAGGCTGGACCACGGGATAGTCTGTTTGATGCATCTGAGGGAAGTAAGGAAAGTGTCAGTACAGTATTGCCTATTTTTCAACAAAATATTCATATTTGCTACAAATTGATAATGTATTACAACAGAAAACGATCCGGTATATCGGAATATTGATATTTTATCCCACCCCTACAAACAATGATGAAAATTCAAGGGTGGAAAATTCCTTTCTAAGAACAATTATCAATACATGTAATTATCAATACACATTAGGGGAAGGGCACTAGTAAAAAGGAAGGTAAAAGATAGGGCACTAGTGTAAGGTGAAGGGGGCACTAGTATAAAAGGAAGAGCACTTGTGTAAAATAATTAATTGATAAATCTGTTAATATAAGCTCAGTCAGTGCAGCAGTCTCACCTCATGGCCGTATTTCTCGCGGAAGCGCCGGGCGGCCTCGTGCCTCCAGAGCTTCAGGCACACGATCGCTCCTATCAGATACACCAGCATCGACACGAACAGGAAGATGATGGCCGCCGTTTGCCCCGCCTCCGTTCTGCAGAATGCGGCGTTGATCCCGTTACTAAACATGGGGTAATAGCACAGCCCCCCCCGCGTGGTGTCCCTCACGTACACGATCGCAGCGGCCAAATACAGAACGGCCAGGACCAGGTTAATGGTGAACTCGGTCAGTGGCCACCAGCTGGAGTCCAGCAGTATCTCGCGGTAGTACATGGTCATGCCCAGCACCAGCATGATCACCGTCACGATCCACGCCAGCCCCGCCACCACCAGGATGAACGGCGTCTTGGGGCCGGTGTAATAAGCGTCGCCGTATCCCCCGCCGTACGTCCCGCTGTACCCACCGTACATCTGCGGCTGCGAGTATCCGAACATGTTGTACCACTCGTTATCTTTGTGAATGTACGCGCAGACACAGGCGAACACCGCCGCGCCCAACAGCAGCTCCACGCACCCCAGGATCCGCAGGAGCCCCGCCCACGACTTCATGTAGGCGTAGCGCTGGTGGTACTCCTCCACCCGCTCGCTGTAGGTCATCGCCGTGTGCGCGGTGCGACCGTCCACCGATTCCATATGATCCCCCAGCAGCATGGCTTCCCGCGCTTTGTTGGAGTTGTAGCTGCCGCCCGAGCCGCCGTACTTGTCCTGGTAGGAGCTGGGTACGGACGGCGAGTGCGGCGGCGAGCACCGAACCCCCTCGGTGGTGGTGTTGTAGCTGCTGGACGCGAGCATGGAGCTCTTCGAGCTGCTCCGGTTGCTCCCGCGGAAGAAGTTCTTCCAGGAGTCGGGGATGAAGCGGTGGACGGGCTTGATGTCGGAGGTCGGGTCCTCGTTGTCTTCGCTGCCGCTGGGGTCGAACTCCGGTCCGATGGGGGGCTGGTCCGGTAGAGGAGGAGGAGGTAGAGGGTCGAAGCTCAGAGCCAGCTCTGATGACCGGTGACGCTCTATACCGGGGAGGCCATTGGCTCTCGGTAAAGAGTCTGGAGGCAGGTCGTCATCCTCGTCGTAGTGGGTCGCATTTCCGACACGCTCAAAGCGTCCGGGAGAACCTCGTCCCGAGGACATGGAGAACGGAGATTGCCCTGGAGAGACGAGGATACAGAAGAGTGAGTGAAATGAAAGACACACGACCGTGCATCATTACGTATTCATGAGGGGAAACTTTTCCCTTTGTGAACGACTTCATAACACTGATTAGCACAGAGACTTTGGACTTTGTGAAAATGCACTAAAACAATTCTAAACAATTTAACTGCATAACTACAACCTTAAATCAGAAAACACTGGGACCAGCAGTGCACAATATGTATCGTTTAAGCATCGATATCGCGATGTGTACATGAGCAATGTTTTGATTCTTGACACAAGAAGTACTGTAGATACACAGCGCTGTCTCTGTGTCTGTGTGAGTGACAGGCTGCTGCTGCCTACGCGAGAAGCGCGAGGGGGAGGGGCAGGAGTAAGCACGTGGTAACCGCAAGCATGGCCTCCATCCACATGGTTGGGCACGTGCTTGTAAACGTGAGCACGTGTGGAAAGCTGTGCTCCTCAGTCCAGCACAGTTTACCAGTGCAGATATTTCCAGTTACAGATGAATTCACACTTTTAATCCCAGAAAAACAAACGCTCTTATTTACCTTTTAAAAAGCATTTAAATCCTGATTAAAGGGACGATTACTGTTGTTTTGCTGTTTGGTTTTTGAGAAGGGAAACTGCAGGTTGATGACGTCAAGGGCCCTGCATTATTTAATATTGCAATACATATATATATCGTCGAAATAAGAACATTTGCAATATAATTCTTTCCAATATTGTGCCGCCCTAATTGGGATAGTATCTGTAATACTGACTGGTCTAACCATGATACACATTAATATATATCAAGTATCACAGAATCAAATCAACAGTATCGTGATAACCAGTACTCAGTATCAGCCGATACTTAAAATTTGGCACCGGAATCGATGCATCCTCAGTATATATATTAATAAAAGAAATAAAGTAGATCAGCTATTGTCTGCAATTAGAAACACATTGTCCATACTGTCCCTCTGTTTTCTGATTTCAGGTTGTACTGTATTACTGCACTGCTCATTATTCCCTCAGTAAACACAGTCAGTAATAAACGTGCTGAAAGCGCCACCAGGAAGCGAGCAGAGACTGAAATGGAGAAATCACAGTTCATCATGGGGGAGATAATGGATTATTAGTAAGCACAGGATACAGCAGCCCATGACACCAGGACAAGATACGTCTCACAGAGCGATGAGTCCGATACGGCCTTCACAGGTTCCTCAGAACATTTCTATTTCCTGTTTATAGAACTGCACCACTGATCGATGTGTTTATGTGGTGGGAAGTTATAGAGGGTATTTTACGAGTTTACTTCATGTTTTTATTGTTTTATTGTTTGGATTGTTTTTTTGATTGAGTTCCGCAGTTCTGACACCAAATGAAGGCAGCATCGGAGACTCTGATTGGAGAAACACTAGGCCTGTCACAACAGCATAAAACTTTCAATTGGTCTATATAATATTTTAATATAAAGATTATAGAATTACAATTTTAAGCCCATTTTATGCCACTGATATACAGATAAATGTTATTGTATTTTTCTTTCAGTAGCAAAAAAGCAATTACGAAACTACAGTTAAAAACACGGGTGCTATGATAATGAAACATTTACCTTAGCAGTGCTATTCTAAACATGAATTTACCTCAATAGTTCTACTCCAATAATACATTTACCTCAGTAGTTCTATGCTAATCATACATTTACCTCAGTAGTGCTATTCTAATTATACAATTACTTCAGCAGTGCTGTTAAATTAACTGAGACATTGTTTGGTTTAAGCTGAATATTGCTGGACGCATATTTATTTTTGGTACATACCTAATATTAGAATAATAATACACCTTTTTAAAAGAGCAAACCTTTGAATTAACTTTTAATTATAAAGAATATTAAGTTATTATAATTGGAATATAAATAAATACAAATAAATTTAGCATTAACAAATAAAAAACACTGTTTTTATATATAAAAGATCTCACTCATCTCATTAATAAGGCTTTCTGTTTACATTATGGGTTCTCTTTGCTAAGTAAATACATTATAATATAGCAATATTTAAGTAATAAAAAAAGACTGAGGTCATCTACAAATATTGTACGACAAGTTGATAATGTTACTATTGTGACAGGCCTTAGAAAAACACATGAAATGAGTTATTAGCCCCATATTTGAGTTAATGTAGAGGGAATGTGAAGCATGTGGAGGCATGAGGTCCGCCGGCTGTAAGACAATAGGTCTATAATCAGACACAGTAGCTCTGCAGGACGGGGTTCTGTAACCCGAACAGATCTGATAGTCCTGTAACCGAACCCCCCGCAGATCCCTCACGCAGAAACACAGAGCCTGGGGAGGAAAAACCTGCAGCCCAAACACTCACAGATAATCTACAGACACCAACAAGCCCCATCACGCTATTTCAGACCTGCAGTCTGATTATTACTCTGTTCTCTGAGCTCGGGTTAGGACATTAGCACATGATTATCACCCTGGATTTCCTTAATTAAGCAGAATTTCCCTGGTGAAATAAGATAAACAGAATTATTTCCAAACATAAAAAAGCATTTTATAGAATACCTCTTCCACACGCAGTCACTCAGCAAGACTTACATTGGCCTGCAGTTCATTGGGCATACCTGTCCTGGCCATTCATTAACGCTGCGTGACCTGCGGGAACAAAAACGCCATAAACACCTGGATTAACCAGAGTCTGTGAATAAGAGACACACCTTATAAACACTGACATAGCCCCAGATGTGAGTCATCAGTGAAATAATATAAATAATACTCTGTAAATTATTAATATTACATACAATTTTTTTGGCCAGAAAATTTGGCTTTGGAGCATAATATATTTTAGAGCAAATTAAAATAATGTAAACTTTAATTTTGTACAAGAAGCAAAACTATATTTATACATATTATTATTTGGCATTGCACAAGGCATTGCACATGCGCAAGTTGGGATGATAATTCTGAAACAATATGTTGTGAACAATAAAAGAGAAAAATAATATAAACTAGAGCTGGGCTTTTACTAATTTTGGAATATTAAAAATATATTAAATACTGTTTTTCTTAGGAATCTGCTGTTACATTTGGCCAGAATGTCAAAATATTGACAGTTTTTTTGTGTATCATGACAATGTCTTAAAATATTGTGATACAATATGTTTTACAATATCGCTCAGCTTTAATTTAAAACCCAGGGAGAAAAATATATGTATTTTCTTATTATTATTTGAGATTATATGCTGACTTAAGTTTTATTGTTTTTTTCTAGATAAAAATAGTTTTTTTTCTTAGACACAGCGAACTATACACAAAACTATAAGATATTACACTTATTTATGTGAACTTAATATAGACACTAAATGTAAGATCACATCATTTTTCACCAGAAATTCAGTTGTGATGTATTATTTAGATTAGTGACTAACAGAAGGTTGATTTTATTCAGGAGCTGAGTTTCAGAAACAGGAGAAATCTGCAAAAATTTACTAAATTTCGCTCAAATTCAACAAAAAACTAAACCATGCCTAAACAGAACTACTGTACATGTGGGCAGATCTACTTTTCTGTGCGGAGGAAAGACCCCCCCACCTCCAGACCTCCTCCCACCTTCTCCTTCCCCTTCCTCTGGAATTCCACATTTCCACACGCTAATAAACAACATAAACAATGTAAATAACGTGTTTAATCTAATAACATTAAAATAATAAAGAGAGAAATAGCAGAAATAAGCAGGTCTACCGTCATTATTAAAAGTTTAAAACAGTCCAGTCTGCACTTTAATCTACATCCGCCCGCAGGCAGTCTGAAAAAGCGGGACCCGGTCAGATCCAGCGCCGTAATAATAAACAGCACAGCTCTAACTCATCCCTCCGCGCTCTTAAACACCATATAACCCGCTAACGCTGCGCTATAAAGTCTGATTTAGTGAAGTTAATGTGTTTATATAAAGGTATTTACCTGTACAGGTTGGATTCAGGTGTTTAAGCGCTGTATTTTCTCTGTTCTCGGGGTTTATAAGTTAGCAGCAGCAGCAGCAGCTCAGCCAGAGGTTTGGAAACTCGAACCACGTGACCGGCCGATCCCTGCCTCTGACGTCACGGACTGAAACTCTGTACCTGAAGCGGGAAGTGAAGAAGCTCCGCCCCAAAACTGATGATTAAACTCCGCATGTCTTACCTGTTACCTGTGTTATCCGTGTATGTCTACCTTCACACAGCAGGTAAAATTGGCCAAATTCTACGTTTATTTTAGGCTGTTTGTGTGCATGACAGAGCAATGCTTCACGTTAAGATTCACTTTAATCCAGAATAACATAAATCACAATCACACAAGCTATGAATAAGTTCAGCTGCAAAAAAGTGGCCTTTTTGTCGCTTCACCTATAAAAGTCGTAAAAATTCCGATCTGCCCGTTCACACTGAGTTGCAATGGAGCAAATCGGACATGTATTGGATTTCAATACCACATATGAAGTGGCCCAGATCAGAATTGTATCACATACGATATAAATATGATGTTAAGGTCAGATTTGGGCCACATTTACCTGCTGTGTGAACAAAGCCCTATTATTTGTGGTAGTCAAGTCAAGTCAAGTCGAGAGGCTTTTATTGTCATTATATCTGAGTACACAGTGTTGTGAAATTACATTCCTCCGGAACCACGGTGCAACACGGGACAACAAACAATAGACAACATAGTGTCTGTATTACAGCTAGATGTAGATGTTTGATAAAGAATTTACTTGTTTATGTAATAACTTGTTTCTATTATTTGTTGCATGCTACTTATTTTGTGCATGGGCACCGCTTAAAAGCTCTTTAGCTTCTTAGGGTGTCCCTTTTCACATAATTTAATTGTTAAAAATTGCTTTGACACTTGTTGCTTAAACAGATGTGTGATTAAAAGCATGATAGATACTTGTTACTTGGCCTGATCAGCTTATTATAGAGTTATATTAGATGAAGCTGTGATGTTGAGAGTAATAGAGGGGTTTCTCTGCGTGTTTATAATCAGTATTTACAGTATGTAGGTCACTGGCCCTGATTATGGCTTTCTTAATCTGTTATGGCTGGACATCATTTTTCCAGCAGCCCTGGATCTCTCATATTTCTGTAAAGTGGACCAGCTCTGATCCCACTCTCAGCTCTTTAAACAGAAAACTCTATAATAATCTTTTTATCAGGATGGGTGTGTCTGTGCTGAGAAAATTACTGCAGCTAATAAAGATGTAGGATAGGGACTACATTGCTTTGCTTAACACACAAACACACACACTGGTTTTGTTTTTTTTGTGAGGACTTTTCCACTCACATCTTCACTCTTTTTTTTTTTTAAACAATATTTGTATATTTATGTATATATATGTTATATATATATATGCTAATGCTAGAAATGACCTGCACTGGAGCTCAGTGTTGTTGCAGTTTATCACCTGGCCTGCAGAGGGCAGCAGTTTAGTCCTTTTAGACTTGTCATGTCATTCTTACTCATTATTTAGAGTTATTAAGTCACTATTTGGAGACATTAGCTCGTTATTTCTGTATAATATCAAATATGTTCGAGATAATATGTTTTTGTTTCAGATATTGACATGTTTTGAGAAATTACCATTTTGAGATGCAGTATTTTTAGGCATTATTTTGAGTTTAAAACCTAAATCTATTAATTCTGAGATATCATATCGTAGTTTTGAGATATTGTCATTATTAAGAGATAACAAAATAATAAATACAGCACGTATTTATTTCCTGCCTGCTGTTATACAAAATCTATAAATTATATTAGTTGAAATTTGTGCACACATTTGCCTATTTCTGTGAAAATTATAGCATAGTCGTGCATTATTAGTATAGAACATTCTATTTAATTCAAAAGCCAATATAGTTTAAATTTGATTAGCTTTTTACGAAAAATCCTGGAAAGTTTAAAGATAGATAGAAATATGAACATAAAATCATAAAAAAATGTATTATTATATATTATGATATAGTATAGATTGTGGGGAAATGTACTCATCTGTAGAACATGATCAAATACAAAATCTAAAGGATCTTTTACAACAATGTTTTGTTTCCACTGCTCTTTTAGTTTATTAGATTATTAAACGTAAAATCCTGTAATCTTACTGTACCACTTCAGTCCACAAGCTTCTCTCACATCCAGGGATGCATTTCTTTGCATTTCTGCTTGTCTAGAAATGCATGTGTACAGCATGTCCTTAAGGGGTGGCTCTAAGCATGAGTTACAGTTTCAATTTAGTTTATTATGATTTTTGGTGTTTTACTGGGAAGGCCTCTCAGAAATGGAACACAGATTCTATATTCAGAATATTTGGCACCAATAATAAAATCCTTTTCCAAATATACATGGAAAATACTGAATAAATGATTGACGGCACATTTACAGTATATAGTGCTGGCTGCCCATATCAGTGCTGATTACAAAACACCTCTATCACTACTGACCTCCATTGTTTATCACAGAATAATAAAAGATTCAGCAGGGAGTGGAGATTTATAAGGTTATAAGGCCCTATGTCTCTGCAAACCATCACAGATTGGTGGAAACTCGAGCAGTTTGGACTGTGTGTCTCTCCACTCTTCCTCCAGACTCTGCTCCCTTAACTTCCTTTAAATAAAATGTAGAATTTACTGATGATCAGTGATGGTTTGGAGAGACATGTCTGTCATCTGCTGGTGTTGATCCACTGTGTTTTATTATCAAGTCTAAAGTCAGTGCAGTTTTGTTTTCCCACAAAATCTTACAGCTCTTCATATCTTACAGCTTCCCTCTGCTAAAAACAACTTTTATGGAGATGAGGATTTCATTTTCCAGCAGGACTTGGCACACTGCCCACACTGCCAAAAGTACCAATTGGTCTTATATAATATTCTAATTTTCTGAGACACTGATTTTATGGGTTTTCATTGGCTTTAAGCTTCATAATCATCAACAATAAAAGAATAGATCACTCTGTGTGTAATACATCTATATAATAAGCTTCACATTTTCAACTGAATTACTGAAATTTATTAATTTGTTTATATTAGTGTAGTATGTGTATGTATGAGTGAGTATATATGTGTTTATTTTAGTTTAGTGTCTGTGTGTTTATAAGTGTGTAAATATATATATATATATATATATATATATATATATATATATATATATATATATATATATATATATATATATATATATATATATATTGTGTGTGTGTGTCTGTGTGTGTGTGTTTATATTAGTTTAGTATTTATGTGTTTATGGGGACGCTGTAGCTTTAAGGGAGTTGCTAACCTGCTAGCGGGAGCACACCGGCGCTCTTACAGCAGCAGAACTGGAGCAGCTGCGGGATTTCTGAGGAATAAACCCGCTGTTAGCCGCTGTCCGCCCCTTCAGAACCGAACCGAGTGGACCTGGCACCGCTCTGAGGACCGGGGACTGAACTATGAGGCATTTTACGGTAGATATCCCGCGGAACCGGGGCGGAGATCTGACCGGGGCTGTTTGGGTGAACGGTTAGCCGGTTAGCCGCTAACAGCTAACCCGGGTTATTTAATGCTGAGTGTAGCTCAGTTAGCCGCGCTAAGCTAACCTACTGCTAACTGTCCTGCTTCAGCTAGCGACAGATTTATCTCCAAACAGCTAACCCAGACAAATAACACTATTTAATAACATTACTTATATTTAAGTATTTATTCAGGATCAGACAGTACATATTAATACATATTACTACATATGTGTGTATGTGAGTGTGTATATATTAACCTATACAAGCTGTATCTGTGTGTTTATATTAGTTTAGTATCTGTGTTTACGAAAGTGTGTATATACGTGTGTATGTTCAGTACATTAGTTTAGTAGCAGTGTTTACAAGAGTGTATATAAGTTACAGCTCTGTAAAAATAAAGAGACCCCTTCAGTTTCTGAATCAGTTTCTCTGATTTTGCTATTTATAGGTTTATGTTTGAGTAAAATGAACATTGTTGTTTTATTCTATAAACTACAGACAACATTTCTCCCAAATTCCAAATAAATATATTCTCATTTAGAGCATTTATTTACAGAAAATGAGAAATGGCTGAAATAACAAAAAAAAAAAAGATGCAGAGCTTTCAGACCTCAAATAATGCAAAGAAAACAAGTTCATATTCATAAAGTTTAAAAAGGGATAATTTTATGCCACTTCTAATGGTTGTGATCATCCATCTTCCTCTTAATTATTTCCAGAGCTGTATGTGTGTTTATAGTATTTGTTTTAACATTAGACCTGTTTAGTTCATTATTTAGGGTTAATCAACGGTTTCCTCTGACTCACACTGCTGTGATTTAGCTGGAGATGTTTAGTTTAATATTTTACCTGCTGATAAACATCTTTCTGATTGTGTTGTTGTTCAGTTCGCCTCTAAAGTAAAGGGGAATCTGATGTCCAGCTGACTGACTCACTGACTGACTGACTGACTTCGTAGTTAATTAACCCCAACCTTCCTCCAGTTCTCTATTATTAGCAGAGAAGTTGTTAAAGCTCAGCCTGGAAGAGGTTCTGGCTGTAGCTCCGTGAGGAAAAGAAGATTATCTGAATTTAGAAAGCTTGCTGCACTAAATGTTTGATGAAGAAACCCAAAAAAACACAAAACATTTCCAAAATTAGCTATACTGTAGGTCCAGTGATCAGGAGTTGACAGTTCAATAGCTGGTAACAGTATAATAAATTATTAATATTAGCTATTACAGTTTTTGTTTGAATGGCAACTATGCAGTGAACTAGGTTAACTAAGATAGCTATTATATTAAGGAGAGAAAACCATCCTGTCCAGTAGGGTAAAAAAAATAACAGGTAAAAAAAACAAAATAGAGATAATAGATCTATGGAAACTAATAAAAATAAATAAAAAATGGCTTAAATCAATACATCTCCATGTAGCGTGGCCCTTTTCATGCATACAATAAATATGTCAGGAAGTATTGGGTAGAAATATGTAGACCTCGGCCCAATGCTGGTGAATTTTTTGCTGATCTCGATATAATTACGATATAATTGTGCGTCTCTAATTATGTTACAGTATTGTCAGTATGTGAGTGGCATAAAATGACATAAAGATTGACTAGAAAAGTAGGAATTGAATTGTAGGAACAGATTTTAAACCACATTAGCCATAATAGACCATCTGAAACTAGCTACCAAAGCTGCTTTTGAGCTGGATTTTTAGACTTCAGGCTATCAAGATAACTAGTTTTTTGTAAGATATACATTAAATGTTATGTTGTAGGATATGATCATGACATGTCTTAACTTCTGAATCCATGTGTTCACCTCTTTCCACAGGGGTGATAGACGCATATAGTTGCCCTATAGGATGGACAGCTATTTTAAAGCTGCTGTGTGTGACCTGGACAAGCTTTTGGACGACTTTGAGCTGAACTCAGGTGAGATGATCTCCTCTTCTTTCATTGTAGTGTAGCGTACTGTGTTGTACTTTAGTGTAGCATAGTGTACTGTAGTGTAGTGTACTGTAGTGTAGTGTAGTGGAGTGTATTGTACTGTAGTGTACTGTAGTGTAGTGTAGTGTACTGTACTGTAGTGTACTGTACTGTAGTGTACTGTAGTGTAGTGTAGTGTAGTGTAGTGTAGTGTAGTGTAGTGTAGTAACCCGTGGGAGAATGAGAACATGCAGCAGTTCTGTTGTGATTAATTACCGTGTCCACTCTGAAGACACAGTTATTGTCCTTTATTGAACCCAGAGTTTGTATGGAGACTAACGTGCTTATTGCAGAACAGCAGCGCTGAGGTATTCATAATAACTGCTGAGGTCGGAGAGCACTTAATAGCATTGTTCACAACTGGCCTTGTGTGGTCTGTTAAATGGATGGTCTGTTAAAGTACACGTGCGAGTAAGTTTTTTTTGAGATCTTTGTTAAGATGACGGTACCTACATAGAAAATATATCTGCACTGTTCTCAGTATAAACTCAATTTTGTGGTTTGGATCGTTGCCTCGCCAGAAAATCAATCGGCAGCCCAATTTTAGCTGCCTGACCGAGGGAGTCCGTTTTCATCCTATGCTGCCCCAGAACTTAACACTGTCTATATTATCATGTAATTTAAATAATTAAATAAAAGTCCTTTTATACAGCTTTGAAGTTTTTGAATCAGTTTCTCTGATTTTGCTATTTATAGGTTCATGTTTGAGTATAATTAACATAATAACCTGGTGGTTTTTAATCACAGTTTTCATGCATCTTTGCATCATGTTCTCCTCCACCAGTCTTACACACTGCTTTTGGATAACTTTATGCTGCTTTACTCCTGGTGCAAAAATTCAAGCAGTTCATGTATATATATACACGTAGTTCAATTACAGTCAGTAATGAGGAGAGTATGTACTTAAAGGAAAGCTTTCCAAGAGTATTTTAAAAATAACATTTTTGCATTTCATGCTTCAGGAACTGTTCTGCTTCTAAAAGTTTTTTATTTTGAGATCATTATTCTCAATTGTCACAGTTTCTAAAAGACACTGGCTGAATTTAGAGCTATGAAATTCAGCTTTCGTCCCAGTTGTCTTATTTGTTAAGTGAGCCGTCACCTTCTCAGTGTCAAATACAGTTATTTTTAAACTTTTAGTCACATGGGAAGCAATAGAAGCATAAGAACAGAGACACGGGACAGATCAGATGCTACTTCTGCTTTTGTTCAGAAAATCTGTGGGTGTAAAACACTGGGGTTTTTCCTAAACTAAACAAAAAAGTGTCACGTGTAGTTCACATCAAGTAGTAGTTTGTTAGCAGTGCTGTTCTAATCATGAATTTACTTCAGCAGTGCTATTCTAATAATAGATTTACCTCAGCAGTGCTATTCTAATTATGTATTTCCCTAAGCAGTGGTATTCCAGTCATGATTTTACCTTAGCACTGCTGTTGTAATCATACTTTTGCCTCAGAAGTGCTATTCTACTCACACCTTTAGCTAAATAGCTAACTCTGGCAATGCAAGTTAGTCATACATTTACCTCAGTAGTGTTATTTTAGTCATACATTTACTTAAGCAGTGCCATTTTTTTGTCATAACATTTTTGTTTTATTTCCAGAAGAGGCAGAAAGCAAAGCTACATGCCAGGACCCGACCCTCATCACCCGTCACTGTTTGAGCTCGCCATGCTTCGTACCCGAATCCCCCACGGCTCCACCGGTTCTCCCCGACGTCAACGCCCTGCACTACGGCCCAGCTACAGTACCCTGCAGCGGCCAGAACCAAAGAGACGACGGCGTGAAAGTGAAAGCGTTAACGGGTGTTGACCTCCTGTCCTCTGTGGACAGCAGAGCTTCCAAACATTTGACTCCTCCTTGTCCGGATAGGTCGTTAAAACCTGTTTGTGACCTTGTTAACGATACAGGATCGGTCAAGCTCTCTAACAAGCAGACGAACAGTCGCGATGTCTTTAAACAGCTGGAGAAGGCTGAGAAACAGCTGGAGAAGGAGCAGCAGCAGCAGGAGCAGCAGCAGGAGGTGGTGGAGGAGGAGCTGCTGGTAGATTTTGATAGTCCGGTTGTGTCGTATCCGGAGCCTAATCATGGAGTTGACCTACAGGGATTGGATATGGGTGTTCACCTCGGTGATTTATCAAACTCTCTTAGTTTGCTAGATGTTATATTACCTGCAGCTGTGGACAGGACTATTGAACACCAGCCTGAGCAAACTTTATCCAATGATCCACCACCTCCAGAAAGCAATGAGGGGAAATTAGGGGTTCCTCAAAGTAGCTGTCCTGAAGCAGAAACAGGAATTCCTGTTTCTTCTGAACTTCTGAATAGCAACTCTCAGTTCTCTTTAGAAGAAGATGAAATAACTCAGAAAAGCCCGGTTTCAGATTCAGATGGATTACCTGGAATAGAAACTGAAATAGAAACTGGAATAGAAAACGTTGTAGCATCCAATGACGTCAAGACGTCAAGTCAAGACTCAACAGATGTCAACCTAGAGTGCCAACACTCTGTTGTTGAGGATGACGATGGTTCCTCAGGCCTTCCCCTCAACGATAAGTCAAACGATCGCCAATCTTCCCTCTCCTGTCTCCCCATGGCTGTCTCCATGTGTGGATCTCTCGTAGCTTCTTCAGAACCTGAGGAGACGACGACGACGAAATTGAACGAAACCAAAGACGAAACCGAAGTCATTTCCCCTCCTGAATCTGAATCGACACCACCCGCTCAAGATGTGGGAAACATCATCGCTGGTCCTTCGGAGAAAGTTCCATACGGTGCTTCGTCTCTATGTCTCAGCCAGCCTGATTCCTCGCCCGAGGACGATCCTGAACTTGTACAGATAATGTCGAATCCCGAAGGCGTGACAGCACTCTCGACTCTTGCTACAGTTCCTGAGCGAAACTTTGAATGCACCTTATCTCTTCCAGAGAACCTCGTGTCGAGAGATCTGCCTGATAGCAAGTCGCCCAGTGACGCCGGAAGCCCTGGGAGCCCCACGAGCCCCGATTACCCCTCCGAGTTCGGCTTCTCCAGTGACTACCTTCCCGAAAGCGAGCAGAACATGATGATGGTCACAGACGAAGAGTTAGACGCTTATTTAATGGGACAGGCGCAGAGAAGCGATTCTGAGACGCTCGCTTCAAGTGAAAAGTTTGTAGATGACGGATTTTCTGAGTTTAACGGAGATATGGAAGGAGAAGGTCTCTTGGAGGAAGAGTTGCAAAGCTGTAGAGTTACTACATTCGCGTCACCAGAGAGCGAGCGCTCTCTTCGATTTTTAGAGGAGAGCGAAGAAGGTTCGAATGTTTCGTCGTCGTCTCAGGACAGTAGCCCGTTGAAAGCATCAGACACGATGCAAACCGGTAAGATGGCCCAACAAGGCATGGATGTGCCGAGCCCTAGTGAAGTTCAGGCGGTCTGCAATGCGAGCCATCAACCAGCGTCGTGTTATGGAGGAGCACGACCTAAGCAGCTGCTGTCTAACCAATCGACAAGACCGCTACTGTCGCAAGAGGGACAGAATAGTATGAGCCAGTCTGTGTCTGAAGAGATTGTCTTAAGTTCTGAGGAGGACAGCAGTGGACAGTCTTCTCCTGCGACTCCTGTAGCTCCTTCAGCTCTTGCAAATCCTGCAATTCCTGCTATAGGGAGGCAACCGCCCAGCTACAGCGAGGTCACGGCCGAATGTCAGGAACCGTATGACGACAGTTACGGCCATGATGAGCTTTCAGAACCTCCTCCATACCCAGGAGAACTTAGCGGAGATGGAGAATCCTCGCTGGAGCTCGACCGTTCCAGACCAGACAACGGCGACGGCAGCCTGGGCTCGAGGCAGCCGCCCTGGGTACCCGATTCTGAGGCTCCAAACTGCATGAAATGTGGGCAAAAGTTCACCTTCACCAAGAGGAGGCATCACTGCAGAGCGTGTGGTAAAGTAAGTCCCTTTTTTATTTTTGCTCGGTGGCCTTTTGATCTCTTTTAGAATCTGCCACGGTTCATTTTTAATCTGAAAGTGATGAGTTACTTCATTACTAAGTAATGACCGAGGCCTGTGTTGCATTATTAACTCCACTGAAACACTGAAAGATGGACTGTACTGTTTATAATGCTTCATGGTTTTGGCTCGGGAATAAAAATCCTAGAAATGTGTATCAGATGCTCTGTTGTTAGGTGTTTTTCTCTGATGTTGTACTGATATTGAGTTTACATTCTTGAGTTTCTGACTTCAGACTCAGAGTGGCTCCTGAAATCAATATTCATTATATAAATATATACAGAGTGTATATATATATATATACAGTAATCTGACAGCTATAGATATAATAGAGATGGACGTGCTTTGAGTCAGCGGGTTGGATAAATAGCATTTATATTTATTAATTCTCTCGACATGACGCTCCACTGCAAAGATGCTGAGCAATTCATTGAACTCCTTACAGTTTATTTACAGTAGCTGCATTATTTCTAATGAAGACAGGGTTTCTTGTTATCTGGTTTAACAGCGGATACTTTGACATGTAGATTACAACCATATAACCATATTCTTTAAATATATGAGCGATTCTCAATTACAGTCAGTTACAATTTTTAGTTCTTACATAACAACTAAACAAGCAGCACCATTTATAGTGAAACTTTTGTTTCTTTTACATTTAATTTTAACATTTTTCCCCTTGAACCTTTTATATTAAACGCATAATATTTTACGCATATGATATTAAAATATATATTAAATGATACAGTATAATATTAATAATACATTTCTTATATTCTATTAAATTATATTAGTATATAAAATTATGTTAAACTTTTATATTAAACGCAATGTAAACATAACTTAAAAACAATAGCGTTAAAAAAGGGTCAGATATGATAAGACAAAAATAAGGAGACTTTTTCTTCTTTTTATTTAAGTGTATAAACAATAAAAAAGGCTCTCTCTACTGTTCTGAGCGTGAACAAACTACGGTGCTGTTTTATTTCTCAGTTAATCACTTGTTTATTTGGGAAATCTAGAGTGAAAATACCATTGTCTAAGTGGACAGTTTGGTGACTTTACTTTAATTAGGCTGCATTTAATATTCTACTACACTTTTTGAAATCTGTCATTCCTTTTGGCTTGTGAGGGCTGGGTGGAGAGTCAAATCCAAAAGTTTGGAGAGTCAGAACTTGTGTAGTGACCATAGAAAACTCTCCAACCACCAATTTTTGTGACCTGTTTCAGTCTAAATGACTAAAACGACTGACGTATCATCTGCCCTTTGCTTACGCCCACTGGTTCTCCAGCCTGCACTAGCAGGATTTCGATCTCTGGTGTTCCAACAATGCAACTGCATAAGATATGTTCCCATGATGCACATCGTGAGATTTTTACTGTGTGATACACAATGCGTGATGTCTTGTTACGCCCCTATTTGTAACACCATCTTTGAGTTTAGACCAGAGGCTGTAAATAAAATGATCAGACATTCTAACAGAATTTTAGCAATAACAGCAGAATTGTATTATTTTTAATTAGTGGTAATTGGTTGAAAAAATGCAGTGATTGACCATAATCTCTGCTGGCTGTTACAGGTATACTGTGCCATTTGTTGCAACCGAAAATGTAGACTGAAATACTTGGAGAAAGAGGCGCGAGTGTGTGTAGTCTGCTATGAAACCATACAGAAAGGTGAGTGTACTTTTTTACTTCTCTATTTTATGCTAATACTTGACTGAATATACTGTTTGTTAGTATTTTTAGTAGTTTTAAAAATCAGCCAGTAATCTTTCTATGACTCATGTAATATCGTGTGACGTAGCTGAAGGAAGTAGGAAATTAGTGCTCTCTGCTCTGTGGGTGTTGTGTTTGATGGATTATTGCACTGATTGTGCAGCAGTGTGGAATGCAGGGCAGCTCTGTATGAATTTACTCTGCTGTACAGTACAGTACAGTACAGGTGGCTTGTACAATAATAGAGTTGTAAAGTAGTATGGTGTGTAAAGTGAGTCCATCTTTATAGAAAATTTGACGTTTCTTAGTTGCTGTATTGCTGCAACACTGCAGAGGCATGCTGCTGCTGTCCGTTAGCATAGTCCTGCTGTTAGCATTGTAACAAACCCAGTCCCACTCATTAGGACTCCCCCTGTCACTGGTGATGCTCCAACACTGACCCATGTGAAGTCAGAGCTGCTGCTGATGCTGTAGCATTGCCGAGTAGCATCACAGTAGCGCTAACGCTTGGAGGAAGGCGCAGTGACTCGGTTCTGATACATCAGCTCACAGATACAGCCTTGTGCTGATCTACATCACCCTAGGAGTGATGAGGGGGAAAAAAGAGCGCCATTTACTGTACTGTACCCACCCAGAGAGAGAGTAAGACCAACTGTTTGTGCTCTCGCAGGGCTCCGGCAGCTGATGGCAAGCTGCATGACAGGGATTTGAACCAGCGATCTCCTGATCATCGTGGCAGCTGTGTGACATTGTTTTTCATTGGTATTATTGTGTAACAATACGATATAGCACGCCCCTGGTACCAACTAACCAGAGTCTTTTTAAACCGGAATAAATAGTGCTGGTGTGAAAACCCTACTATCGTCCAGATCTCATTTATCACCTTTCAGTGATTTGCTCTCGTTCAGTGAACTCTTTACACGCCTCGCACGAGTCCAGTCGCTCAGGCTGAGTGTGAGGACGGATGTTTGGAGAGGACGGGTTTGTTTTGGAGGCTCTAGAGGAGTTTAAAAAGGGGTCGCCGGTGTTTAGCAGTGCGTGACGTCCATTTACACATTAAAAAGGACATTCATCAGCTTTCTGAGGTCTGAGGGAATGGTGCAGAGAGAGCGAGAGAGCGAGAGCGAGAGAGCGAGAGAGAGAGAGAGAGATGCTGGGTGGAGCCTCTGGGAAATGGTGTACGTCCTTGACAGAGTGTGTGTGTGACAGTGCGCGAGAGTGTTTGTTTGTGTGTGTGTGTGTGTGTGTGTGTGTGTGTGTGGTATAGAGACCCACCTGGTGCAAGTGTGTGCTCTCTCTCAGACTTTCCACTTCTGGCACAGATTCCAACAAACACACACACACACACTCTCGCGCATTGGCACACACACACACACACTCACTCTCACATGCTCACTCATGCAACATCCAGCCACCTCCTTGGTATCGTCTCCTGTCAGGAGAGGGAGCAGTGCGTCACCTTCACTCACTCCTCTCGCGCCCCTAGCTCCTCTGACTGCTCTCGCGCCTCGCTCGGCCCGGGGCGGCCATTTAAGACGCACTCGTCCATCTTAGCGGGCATCTGACAAAGGTACAGAGAGCGAGAGAGGGCAAAAGAGAGAGAGAGGAAGCGAGAGAGTGAGAGAGAGAGAGCAAGAGTGCAATAGAGAGAGAGAGAGAGGGGTTTGGCGCGCACACTCGCGTTATTGTGGAGGTTGGAGCCAGGACGGGGCTGGCGGGGGCCCGGGGACAGACGGGTCCTCAGCGTGAGCGAGCGAAAGTGGGCCGCTCCCCGTCCTGAGCGAGTGAATCGTCCCGAGGCGAAAGGATGAGCGCCCTTCCTCTCTCTCTTCCTCTCTCGCTCCTCTGCTTCCTCCTCTCTCTATCTCTCCGTCTCCCTCGCTCTCTCGCTCACTCGTCAGCATGGGACGCTCTCGCTCGCCCCCCTGCTCGGTCAGTCCGGTCTGAGGGACTCCGGGGACGCTGATCTCAACTCGCTCGGCTGGGCTGAGATGAAGGGGACTCGGGCACTGAGCTGAACCACACTGAGGTACGGGGGGGGGGGGGGGGGGCATCAGCAGCTCGGCTCAGTCTGATGCAGATCGGCAGGTACGACGGGACGGGTCGATTATGTGCGATTATATAGTTATGTGTTTAAATGTAGAGTAGGCATTAGTAAGTAAGACTTTGTGACGTAACTTCTTGTGGTCTTCATTTTCTTTACTTTACTTCTTTGCACCATTAAAGATATGTAGAAAAGTGCTGTGTTTGGGTGGTTAGGAAAGTGAGTGTTTGTATATCTGTGTCTTTGGATAGTTGAGTGTTCGATAGGTGTATGTGTTTTTAGGTATATAGTTAATGGTGTATTTGGGTGGGTGTGTGCTTAAGTGTTTGTATCTATAGGTGTTTGGGTGATAAGGTGTTTAGGAGAGGATGGAGTATATGTTTGTGTGTTTGGATAGTTGAGTGTTTGTGTGATTGGGTGTTTGTTGGGTTTAGTGTTTGTGTTTTAGGTGTATGTTTAGGTGTATAGATAAGTGGGTGGGTGTGTGATTGAGTGTTTGTCTAAAGGTGTGTATAGGTGGTTGTGTGTTTCAGTGTTTGAATGGTGGAGTGAGTGTGTAGCTAAGTGGTTGAGTGTTTGGGTGTTGGTCTGGATGAGTGTTGGTCTGGTTGAGTGTTGGTCTGGATGATTGTTTGTTTGGTTGAGTGTTGGTCTGGTTAAGTGTTGGGTTGTTTGGGTGGTTCAGTGTTTGTGTTTTTGGATGTATAGTTGTTTGTGTGTTAGGTATTTGTGTGTTTAGATGTTTGTTTAGGTTTAAAGGTGTTTGTGAGGTTAAGTGTGTGGGTGGGTGTGTGGTTAAGTGTGTCTGTAGGTTTATATGTTGAGGAGTTTGTGTGTATAGGAGTTTAGGTGTATAGGTGGTTGTGTGTTTGAATGGTTGAGTAAGTGTTTGGGCGGTTGTGTTTTTGTTTGTTTAGTTGTTTCAGTGTTTAGGTGGTTGAGTGGTTGGGTCTTTTGGTGTTTATGTTTTGGTGGGTGTTTGGGTGTTTGTGTGGTTGAGTATTGTTGTGGTTGAGTATTGGTGTGTTTGAGTGTTTGGGTGTTTATAGGAGTGTTTGTGTGTTTATAGGAGTGTTTAGTTGTTTATAGGGGTGTTTGGGTGTTGGTATTGGTGTGGTTGAGTGTTTGGGTGTTTATATGAGTGTTTGGGTGTTTATAGGAGTGTTTGGTTGTTTATAGGGGTGTTTGGGTGTTTATAGGAGTGTTTGGGTGTTTATATTGGTGTGGTTGAGTGTTTGGGTGTTGGTATTGGTGTGGTTGAGTGTTTGGGTGTTGGTATTGGTGTGGTTGAGTGTTTGTGTGTTTATTGGAGTGTTTGGGTGTTTGTATTGATGTGGTTAAGTGTTTGGGTGCTGCTCGTGGTCGGGATGGGGTCAAATTAAAATCACGGTTGAAGGACGTCCCGAGCCCTGCCCCTCTCAGCTGTGTTTGAAAGCAGCTGCTGTTTGTTTTGATGCCTGTATTCCTCTGTGCTTTATTAGTGTGTTATATATGTTTTATATATATTTATATATGTGTATAAGCTCTGTGTATCTGTGTGTGTGTAGGTTTACAGTGTGTATAGATTGTACTCCAGGCTTTACATGTTTACTCGTGTTCTGATCCGATGCCGGTGTAATCGGGCTGATGGGATTGTATGATACTTAATCAATATACTGCAAGGCCAGGCTTACTCAGCACTTCAGTACACGCAGCAGCAGCAGCAGCAGCAGCGATGGCCGCCGCTGGCACTGGATGTTCTTTTGAAGCAACTTTTACTTACCTTAATGTTTTGTCCCGCAGCCAGACCCGGGGTCGTTTGGCCGGAGCGCAGACTCTGTAACTGATATATATATGTGTGTGTGTGTGTGTGTGTGTGTGTGTGTGTGTATATGCGCTGTAGTGGTAAAAACATTAGGGCTTATTGTTTACTGTGCCAGAGATTACTGGATTATTGGATTCATTCATTTAACTTTCTCAATAAAACAGTAACTTTTGTGTATTGTAAGTTATTTTATTTATTCATAAATGCCTTTATGAATTAAGGAATATAATTCTAAATTAATTTGTAAATAAAAAGGGAGAAATAGTAGATAGTAGGGCAAAAATCTCAATTATATATTGAGAGATAATCAGTCTTAACTATATATATATATATATATTTTTTTTTTTTTTTTTAAGAGTTTAATGTGTAGTTTCAATGTTTTATGGCCGAATTCTTCATAACAAGCATAAACAAAGACCGCTAGTAGTTTGTCTCAGTAGCCAGCTGAGCTTATCTAACTTTCCCATTCCACCTTAAATAGTAGAACAGATCGCAGCAGCTGCGGCATTTAAGGTGGAATGGAGCAATTAAGTAAAATAAAAGATAAACAAATAATTTATATATAAATGTATAAAAATATTTATATACAAAAAATTTCAGTAATTTTTATTTAATTTCTGTACCATCTCCCCCCTTTCTAAAGACATACAATAAAATAAACTTTTAAAATTAAAACTAGTTAACCAGCAGCAGCTCGGTTACTGAGCTTTAGAGCCTCTGTTGGTGTATCGGTGGTGATGCATGAAGAGTTTAACACTTCTTAGAGGGGGAATTTCACCCCTTACCCTTTTCTATTCTAAAGGGGAAGGGTGACACTCGAAAATAAAGGGTAGGGGCCAAGGGGTGAAATTGGGATTGAGCCTTAATGTACCACCATTCAACAAAATTAAAAGAATAGAAGCTATATAAAAAAGAAAGAGAACTGTTAAAAAATATGCTGTGTAATAATACTGTAGTGTGTGTGTGTGTGTGTGTGTGTGTGTGTGTGTGCAGCTCAGGCCCTAGAGAGAATGATGAGCCCTACTGGGCCTAGTCCCAATCCTAACGTCCCGTCCGAGTACTGCTCCACCATCCCCCCCATGCAGCAGGCTCGCGCCGCCGGCACCCTCAACTCACCCCCACCCACGGTCATGGTGCCCGTCTCCGTCCTCAAGCATCCGGGCACTGACGGTACACACACACACACACACACACACAGTGCACCAGGCTGGAGTGTAGGTTGAAGACAGAGGGCAGCATTAGCATCAGGTTCTCAAGCGTCTTCACTTAGAAGATCCCAGACCCATTTCTGAATATTGATTCTCAATTCAGAATTGAATCACATAAATTCAGTGAGGAGAAATTCATGTTTGTTCCTTTTTGTCATCACATCACTGCAAATATAGTTGAAGGTAAAATCCTGATGTAACATAAATGACACAACATTTTCATAACTAGAATTTTAACATTATACTATAGAAAACAGGTCAGAACTAATTATATGGAATGTCAAACGTTTACCTTATTTACCGAATTATAAAGCGCATTATTTTTAAAGTCAAACGAGTGCACAGATTTACCTCCTAAAACTGTTTATGTGGGAGAGTAAAGCACTTCTGTTTATTTACAATAAGCTTAGATTTACAGACAGTGCTAAACTGAGGAACCCTGAGAGTTCTGGTAAGCCAGGGCGATATTAGCTAGAGGTTCGTCCCATGTAACTTGTTTTAACACTGTAAACGGGAAGGCTACAGTCCGACATACCTACCTCTGAATGGCGAAAGAGCTAAACTGTGCGTAGCGCGGTTAACAGGTAATGCTAATGCAGCTGCAGCAGTGCTAGCCGGAGTTAGCAGCAGGCTATAGTCTGATATACTCGCCTCTGAACGACGAAAGAGCTAGCACTTACCGCGGTTAGCAGCTAATGCTAATGCTGCTCCAGACTGGGTGCTGGAGAGCTAAACTGAAACTCCTGTATAACTCTAAACTTCAGTGGAGTGGCTATACTGCTCCTAAATAATTAATTTTATCATTGATATAAGTGTGCATTATTAATATCATAGCATGTTTGGTCATGTACATGGGTAATTTTGCTGTTTTTTGTTTTGTTTATATTTTTGTAAGAGAAATCTGTACAATAATTTAAAATATCCATTAATATGAAGCCAATTGCTGAATTATCTTAGTAAATTCCAGTCTGAGTGTTTTAACGGTGAATTTCTCTCCTGTTCTGCAGGTTTCCCTAGAGAACAGAAGCACGTGTGGTTTGCTGATGGGATACTGCCTAACGGTGAGGTAGCAGATACAACAAAGCTCTCTGTACGTCCGCGGAGATCCTCACAGGAGTCCAGCCCGGTTACTCCCGACCCACCGACAGTACGATACGCCTATTTATAGTTTTACACTCTCACTAATTAATCCTCTAAACTCTAAACAGCAGCCATTTATCTTAATGGCCCAGTTTTACACACAGCAGTTCCTGTATTAAACTGTTCTGCACTAATTCAGTAACTTGCAAAAGTATTCATATTGATATAGGGGGCTGAATTCTTTTGCACGTCTCATTTTTTAGATTTTTTATTTATTTAAAAAAACAAGTATAATTTCTGTTTTCCTTTTCAGTTATGTGCTGCTTTGTGTTGGGTCTATCTCTTAAAATCTCAAAGAGAATTCGTTAAATTTGTGGTTTTAAGGTGACAAATGTAGACAAATTCAAGGGGTATGAATACTTTTGCAAGCCACTATATCAGTAGGTTTGAACAATAAGTCTTGAATAAAATTAAATTTAATAAAAAAAAAAAGGAGTTTATTTGGGTGAGCAAAGCGCTTCCATTTATTTACAGTAAGATTAAATTCACAAATTTCTCCAGCACTAAGGCTGGAGCATTGGCATTAGCATTAGCAGCTAACCTTTAGCGGCTAATGCTAATACTGCTCCAGTCTCGGTGCTGGAGAACTAAACTGAAACTCCTGTATAACTCTGTACTTCAGTGGAGTGACTTTACTGCTCCTTAATACCTGACTGATAGAATTCATACATAAGGAGCACCGGATTATAAAGAGCTCTGATGATTTTTGGGAAAATTAAAGGATTTTAGGGGCGCCTTATAGTGCGAAAAATCCGGTAAATTAAAATGATAAGTTTCAGTAGATAATCAGAGTAGAATAATATATTATAATTATATAATATAATATAAATATAATATGAAATATAATATAATATATTTCAGGTTAAATAAAGCTGTTAATCTGAGCTGTATATAATATCTGTGGTCTCTTCCTGTAGCTCACAGGTAAGTTCCCGGAGGTGAGTGACGGGTCCAGGGACTGTTCTGAGGTCAGTGTGGAGGAGGTGCCGCGCCGGCCAATCAGCGGACCCTGGGACTTCGCCCTGCTCTGCGGCCTCGCCACCAGCGTTCAGGGAGCCGTCAGCCTCGTACCCGAGGACGAGGAGGGGCTCCCACCACTGCTCATTACCACCGGAGAGGAGGAGGAGGGAGGGGGTGAGTCTAATAACTTATTATCTTTACATTTTCACACAATTATCACAACTTTCTCCTCTTATATTCTAATAAAATCAGCCTCATTACTCCTATTTACTCATTTCAGCTGGTTTTCATTCCGGCTTCTCATCATTTAATAAAACCCCTATCCAGATAAATCTCTCCATCCAGATAGAGTGAATCTGATTGTGATTGGATGTAGAGAAGTATAAACATATACCATTCTGACTCCCTATTGGTTTATACTGTGATCCATCTCAGACGTATGTAGTCTAGTATGAAGATGATCCGTGCAGAGACTCAAGAGAACTCCAGATAATATAGTGGAATATAGGACTTTGTGGGCGTGGCCTAAGCTTTTGTTCTTAATGGCTTTTTTATTTTTTCACCTAACATTACTTTTACTTTTATACTTGAAGTAGTTTTAAAACCAGTTTTTTTAAAAAAACTTTTACTTAAAGGGTAAAAATAAAAAATATATATTTTTTAATCCAATCAGTACAGTGGGATTAGAGAACACTTTCTCTGTATTGAGAGACTGTGTAGGATGAACTTTTGGGAAATTAGACCCAGAAGAGTTGTTGGTGAAGCTCTGTGAGCTGTGGAGCCGTATATAACACACACACACACACACACACACTCACTGTTTACGCTCTGTTAGTTCTCGCGCTCAGCAGCCTCCCTCACTGCAGACCTGAACCTGAGCTGAGAGCCTTTTGCTGTTCAGCACCTTGATTATTAATTCCCCACCTCACATTATTAAACACGCCCCCTCCCTTCAGTTATTTAAGAACTTAAAACCCTTCTTCTTTTAGAAAATTGTTGATTATTATTTTCTTTTATTGTTTTTTTTCACAACACCACATTTTTTTTTTTACAGTTTACTAAAATTAAAAATTAAAAATACTTATTGTATTATTGTAATAACCTTTTTTTTTGTATATTATATTACAGATTTACTAGTAGAGGAGCGCCCTGCTGCCTGCCAGATCATGCTGCTTTTGGAGGAAGGAGGTCCAAGGCCTTTGACCTTTGTGCTGAACGCCAACCTCGTGGTTAATGTCAAGCTGGTCACATGTATGTAAAGTTTAATTATGCACTAATTATGGATAGGGATGGATGATATGGCCCTAAAATAGTATCATAGTATTTAAGCAATAAATAATACACTCGAGGTCCGTGCTATAAGGTATAATATTGGCACTGCTGTGCTGCGGTCGTAGGCGCGAGGCCTGAGAAATCTAAGCTTACTGTAAATAAACGAAGCGCTTTACTCACTCAAATTAACAGTTTGTAGGAGAGAAATCTGTGTAGATTAACATCCAGTGCTCATTTGACTTGTCTGACTCATCTAAAAAAAATTTTTTTTTTTTTTTATGATTTATAGTTTTGTTTGTTTTCTTAGTTTAGCTTAGCTTTACAGGTGGCGAGACCTGCAAAATTAGATTTACAGGAAAACATGGCAACACCCCTGTTTCTTACTAGTGTCGCATAATATGTGCCTTATAATCCAGTGCGCCTTATAGTGCGAAAAATAAAGTAATTAATTTAAAATACTTGCTGCTTCAGGTGTTCAGGTGTGTGTGTGTGTTGTGTGTAGACTGTGGGAGGAAGTGCTGGTGTTTGAGCTCTAACGGGCTGCAGGGTTTGGGACAGAGAGAGCTGGTGTTTATTATCGAGTGCCTCCCGGAGGAGAACAGTCTACCCAGAGACGTCTTCAGCCTCTACATCAACGTTTACCAGGATGCTCAGAAAGGTAAATCATACAGGAGGAGGAATAAAACCTTTTTACTGTCAATGAGTAAAAACATTCATTTAAATTTATTAGTTATAAAAACGTTTTTTTAACAGAATGATGAATGTGACAGACTTTACATTTTAAATGATGTAGTAAAGTATAAATCGACAAAATTTAAGATACATCTGAGATGTATTTCTTATATACAATATATATATATATATATATATATATATATATATATATATATATATATACATGAATGTAAGTAATTTTTACGTTCAGTGTAAAAAAATAAGGCTGTAATGATGCACTCTGCTCACAATTTGCATTGATTCATGATTTTCATGATATTTGAAACAGATTTTAAATAATTTTTCAAAAATATTTCTTAACTGTATAAACAATGCCAAACGCACCTTATGTAAATGTTCCATTTATCAATATTTGTATATGTACTACTTATTATTTTTATTAAGTATCATTGTGTGGGCATCCCTCTACTAAATGCTGCGTGAGGTGGACCTCGCCACAGTCGCTGTGACAGATCTATAAACCCTTTTAGGAGGCTGCAATAGAAAAGATGGACAGCTAACTTTGTTGATTGGCTTAAAAAACTGACTTTGACCTCAAAAAGCTGTTGTGTGATTGGCTTTGGTCTAAAAACATGAAATAATGCTCCGCCCTTTGCTTACGCCCACTGGTTCTCTCACCGCCCTGCACTAGCAGAATTCTGACCTCTAGTGTTCAAGCAATGCAACTATACAAATGTACATCCGTATTATCCTGAAAGTATTATATTCTAATAATAGATTGTCTGTTTTAATTCCAGGAAAGTATCTGGAGGATCTGGGGAACGTGGCGTTTACGGACAGTTTCCTGGGCAGTAAGGATCACGGCGGCTTCCTGTTCTTCTCTCATAGCTTCCAGCCTCTCGATGGGCTCAGCCTTCCTCACAGCTCCTTCCTGTTTGGGGTTCTGATCCAGAAGCTGGAGGTACCGTGGGCCAAAGTGTTCCCTCTCCGGCTGTTTCTCACTCTGGGAGCAGAACACAAAGGTGAGCTTCCTCCATTTATCTGCTTTTCATTGCTTTTGTGTTTAGTTTAGTTTTTCTTGCTGGAACAGTCTGTGAGCGCAGTCTTTAAGAAAGTGGAATTTTCAGAGGGTCAGTCAGATGGGGAAAGACTTAATTCAGGGTACCTAGAAATCCCTTTGTTGCTGAAAAATGCAGCGTAATTTGTTTGGGAAAGGGAAGTTATCTTCCTCTGGTTTATTTTCTATTTGATTAAAGCTGCAAAAACATTATAAAATTTCAATTTTATTCAAGCTGCATTTAAAATCATTTAATTTTCCCAAAATTCAGGTATTAAGCAGCAGTAAAGCCACTCCACTAAAGTACAGTATTATAAGCATTAGCATTAGCTGCTAACCGCAGTGCTAGCTCTTTCACAGTTCAAATTCGAGTATATTAGACTGTATTCTGCATGTTTACCGAGGTAAAACAAGCTACGTGGGACAAACCACTAGCTAATATCGCCCTGTCTAACCGAAACACTCTGTGTTCCTTAGTGTAGTGCTGTGGCTAGCGGCTAATGCTAATGCTGCTGCACCTAGCCATAGTGCTGAGGAAACTTCACTGAAAACTCACCTTAGACAAAATACTGGAAATCTATGCTACTGAAAATAAACAGAAGCGCTTTACTCACCCAATTAAACAGTTTTCATTTAAGAATTTATGCACTTCCCCCAGATTCCCTATTAGAAGGGAAACATGGCAACAGCCCTGTTCCTTACTAGTGTTTCCTTATAAACCGATGCACCTTATGTATGAAAATAGACTAGAAAATAGATGTTCATTAATGGTGCACCTTATAATCCAGTGCATTTTTGTCTGGTTGTTATTATGTGCGTGGCCTTATTGTGATGCCAAAGCTGAAAAAATATATTTTGCAGTTCTAGTTTGTTGTGAAAGTTTGCTGCTGCTTATAAGTTTACCATATCTTAATGTACGCTGTAATATAGGTATAATTAATTCAACAAAATAAACATTCAGATCGTGAATATAGCAAGATTTGAGTGAAACAATTTGTATCTGTTAACCTATCTCCAGAAATGAACCTACTTGCAGCTGTAATTTTAAAGTTTAAAGTTTATGCTCCTACTTACAACCTAGAAAATAGCATGTTATTTAACCCCATATGTGCTTAATATTGTTTGTCGTTATTATTATTCTTAATATTAATATTATTACTGTTATTTTTTTATTTATTTATTGTTTTTTCCTCTGTAGTTTATCCCAGTCCGCTGGTCAGTGTCCGGTTTCGGGAATCTATTTTCAGAGAAACGGGACACACCATCATGAACCTGCTGGCTGTAAGTCCTGCCTCTCCTCTGCCTCTACTCATACTCTAATCTGAGTCTGAGTCGTTCTGTATTCATGAGATTCAGGACTGTGTTTCCTGCAGTTACATCCTTACATACCTCAGGCACTTTATAATATACATTTTAATGATGAGTTTTTTATATTTCTTTATTTTAGTGATTTTGTGCACTGCGGCAGCAGGACGATGTCGGCTATAGAATCAGAGCTGTATTAGCACCACAGTTATTTTAAACACACTTTGGTTAATTAATTATAATAATAGTTCTGGTTTATGTAAGTTGGGCCTGTATGTATGGTTTGTAAGATAAGTGAAAGGCATTTTATTGGCTAATATAAAATTAACTTTTAGAGCCCGATTCAGATTTTCTGTACGTGGTTGTGACACTATTTCAGGTGCAAACACGATTTAATCCTCTTACTGTTCCCAGAACTTCATCCTGAAACCTGAAAGTCTCGCTTCTACAAGCCTTTGTGTAAAAACTGTATAAACTGTGATTTAAATGCATTAAATAAAGCGCTATTTAGTGTTTGTTTTGTCTGTAAATGAGGATAAATCCGTAACTGTCTGCAGTATTAAGGAGAGACGTGGTTATTTATTAAAGAGCTCTTGTTGTTCCTCCTGACTGAGCAGACTGAATTCAGTCCAGCGCAGTTCAGCCGGCTGATTAGATTAGAGCTGGAGATATATATCCTCTTTAGTCTCGGCCACTTTCACTCTCTACAAATGAAATGGCTTCCTGGCTGAACGCTCTGTTTTACTTTTACTTTTCTTACATACAGACCTTCTTGTTTCAACACCCATCCATTATGTTTTATATAAGCAAATAACTTTAATGCTCTCCTTCCGCTAAAATGAAATTTTTCTTGTTGTTTCTGAAATACAGTGGGTCTCTCTGAGATGTTTATGATGCTGCACATGATGAAACTCTTCCTCAAACCTCTTCCTCATTGTCTGCAGCAGCTAGTAAAAGAAAATATAAAAAAACCCAAAAACGAGTCGATCAGGAAAAGCACCGTGTCTATATCAACCCGTGAATTAGTATTCATGGCCCCGCCCACCTCAGCTCAGGACCGCCCACGGGCGGCAACGCGGCCTCTTCAGATAGGAGCTAACTAACAGCGCTAGTAACAGCATGCAGTTCATTCCTGTGTTATTTGTGCGAATAACACATCAGTGTTTATATACTTTACCCAGTAATTCAGAGCTAAGAAACAAATGGGTAGAATTAGTCTATGGAGGAAAAACACCACCAGCCAAGTACAATTGTGATAGGTAGGTGTATAGATGTTCCAACTGCCTGGGGTGGATTTTTTTTTTTTACTTTCTGAACCTGGACTCTACCCAGGTTTAAATAGGATCTCCGGTGGATTTGGTGTTTTACAGAGACTCTAAGACTAGGTCAGTGGCTGAACAGCACTTAGCAGGGCATTATTACACATGTTGTAAAGTAACATATGACATTGTAAAGACTGTTATTAGTGTAAAAATAAATTTTAAAACATTTCAAAATCCTATTGTTGCATGCAGGATTTGAGGAATTACCAGTACAGTGTGCCTGTGGTTGATGGTCTTCGGATCCACATGGAAGTGGGTAACAGCTACATTGACATTCCCAAGTCGAAGTTTAATGAGGTGAGATTTCCTTCATAATCCATCATAATTGAGCAATCCTCAAACTTACTTCAACCATACGAACATAATATACTTATATATTGTATATTCTATCATTTTTGTAGTTACAGCTCTGGAAAAAAAATAGAGCACTTAAAAATGACGAGTATCTTTGATTTTACCAAATTAAAAACCTCTTGATAAATTATTATATGCTGCTGATTTAAACGGTGTGTTGCTGGTTACAGATGCTGAAAGTGGTGAATTCATCCAATGAACACGTTATAAGTGTTGGCGCTTGTTTCAGTACTGAGGCAGACTCTCACTTAGTCTGTGTTCAGAATGAGGACGGAGGATATCAGACCCAGGCCAACAGCATTCAGGGAAAGACCAGGAGAGGTTAGAGCTTTTACTGTTCGTGTTTTTAGTGTTTTTCCTTTCCTCTGTACAGTATCAGTGTAGATATATTCAGAAGCTTTGCTGCTGTTTAGACCAGGCAGGAGGAAGGAGTGAAAATAGACTGTTGGTGGGGTGGAAGATAGCAGTGAGCATCACAGTGCACCTAACGGAGGGTGCAGGATAGGGCCCAGCAACATTTTTAGGTGATTATTTTATGAAGGTGACGATATGTATGATAGTAAATACCCTCAGGAAAGTGTTTAGAAGCTTTGTATAAGACTGTGTAAGTATGTAAGTAAATGATTCTGTCCTTTCTTAAAAAAGCCAGTGTTTCAGTGGCTGTATTTTGATTGGATGGTTTATTGTATATTGTGTGTTTTGCAGTGACCGGAGCGAGCTTTGTGGTTTTTAATGGAGCTCTGAAAGCCTCTTCTGGATTTATTGCCAAATCGAGCATCGTTGAAGGTAATGTGATTCTATATCCTTTAGACAGTAGGGTCTAGCTATTTTTAGGAACTCTCAAGTCTTTTGGTGTGTGGATTTAGGTTTACAGTATGTAGCTAAAGCAACAAAAAAACAATGATCTTAATTAAAATTATAGTAAAGAATAGTATAAAAGTCTGGTTGCAAAATAAATGATGTAAAATTATTTTATCTGTGTTGTCTGAATTGTGGAAATAATTGGCCTGTTGAACAGGTAATCACTGAGCTTCAGTAAGGTTGCTAACAATAGTTAGGTAATTTAGTGTGGCCTTAACAAGAATTAGTGAGTGAGGCACTGCAATAAAAGGTTTATTTTTTTAAAACAGGGATGCACATTATTTGTCTAAGACAAAAAAAAACAGATGAAAAGAAAATTTATTTTTGCAGAAAAAATTGGTAGAATTAATGGAAACCCTTCAATAAAATGTTTTTTGTATTAAATTTTGTTTAGTTTAGACCTAAACGTTTATTTCCAGTGCTCTATGGTGTGTTCTCTGTGTGATGGTGTTCGCTGTTCTCTCAGACGGGTTGATGGTGCAGATCCCCCCGGATACGATGGAGGCTCTGCGGCAGGCCCTGAGGGACCAGGCAGACTTCCAGATCACCTGCGGCAGGGCCAACTCCGCAGACACGCGGGAGAACGTCAGCGTGCGCTGGGTGGACTACACGCCTCCCGTCAATACCGGGTACTGATCAATACTAATCACCTGCCTGATGTTAATCACCTGCCCGGCAGCTCCAGGGCTCTGTAGTGAACAGAGCTGCTGATGAAACGACAGCATCCGAACCTTTACTACTGTCCAGCTCTTTATAGAGAGGGAGGATAAATCAGAGTGAACACTGATTAATGTAGAGCTACATTAGGTACTTCCTGTAGTAGAGGAGTTCTGCCAATAGAATAGAATTCTGTAGATAAATAGAAATGAAGCTGTTGGCACCATTTCTAATGCCAGGTGTATTTAATGCCCCCAGTATTGAGCTCTAGAGCAGTGGAACTGTGTTCTCTGGAATACTTTAAGATACTGAGATGAGTTGTGGGATGAGTTGAAGTGTTTGGAGATGAGTTGAAGTGTTTGGAGATGAGTTGAAGTGTTTGGAGATGAGTTGAAGTGTTTGGAGATGAGTTGAAGTGTTTGGAGATGAGTTGAAGTGTTTGGAGATGAGTTGAAGTGTTTGGAGATGAGTTGAAGTGTTTGGAGAGGAGTTGAAGTGTTTGGAGATGAGTTGAAGTGTTTGGAGATGAGTTGAAGTGTTTGGAGATGAGTTGAAGTGTTTGGAGATGAGTTGAAGTGTTTGGAGATGAGTTGAAGTGTTTGGAGATGAGTTGAAGTGTTTGGAGATGAGTTGAAGTGTTTGGAGATGAGTTGGGGATGAGTACCATAACTTTTGCCAGTATAGTAAGTGTGTGTCTGTGTGCTTGTTTTACAGCATTACCAGCCCTGTAGACGGGAAGTCTCTGGAGGGCGTGTCCAGCATCCGGATCCATCAGGACTCTGAGTTTGAGATGGACGGGAGGACAATCAGGTGTACTGAGGTGCGTCTGAGGCGTATATATGTATTTTTGTTTAACTTTAGTTAAAAGGGTTTGCAATAGTAAAGAAATTAACAAATTTCTTCCCAAATGGTTATATATTGGTAGGGCTTAGTATGAAAAATGTATATAAAATAGTTTATGAAAATATGTATGTGTGTACAGAAATAATTTCTCAGTAGCAGAATTAAATACTAGAAACAGTAACTAATATTTATATTTATTTTGTTTATTTAAATTATAAGTTTGAATCTCTACTACTTTTTGTTGTAGAATAATACTCTGATTTTAGTGAGGATGGAGATTTACAGCTGTACCGCTCGCTCTGCTTTACTCACCTGTTCTGTTCACCTGTCAGGTGTTTTACCTGCTGAAGAGCCCGGACTGTGTTCTCTCTGCCATCCTGCCGTCCTGCAGTCAGTTCCAGAGAGAGATCGCCACGGCCGGCTGTGCCGCGCTCTGCCCTCACCTCTCTGTTCTCATCAGCAGCGGCATCAACTCCCTCGCCCTCAGAGTTTCTACCGACACCGACATGGTCTGTACTTTATTTATCTGATTTAGATTTTTCAGTCATTAATAACAAGTAAAAATGTTTTTTTTAATAATAATTTCCTAATTTTCTAATGTAATAAATAAATAATAGCAGTAATCTTGTAAATGTATAACAGTTGAGAATTAGATAATAAAATATGATTCTGCCCCCTTGTGGATCACTCCTGAACTGCATGCATACAGATTTTTGAACTGAATTACTGAAGTAAAGTAACTTTTAAATGATATTCTAATTGTTTGAGGTGCACTAGTATGTTGGGACAGTGTAACATTCATCAGTTTAATTTTCTGACAATTGCAGGTAAAATTCATAATTTTTTTACATTTTGTGCAGTGTAGAAAAAGTAAGTATTCTACCATTTTTATTATTATTTTTTTTTAATAATAATATTTATTTTTTCCTTCTCTGCCCCTCACAATCAGAGTTTTAGGTAAAAAGAAAATATATATATGTTCTTTCTTTTCAGATTTTTCCATGTTGGATCTTGTAACAAAAGTTGGTTGGATTATACCATCAGAAACTGAAATAATTAAGTTTTACAACAAATTTGAAATGTTCAGAAACTGGAACTGTTAAACATCACACTGACCATGCTGCATAATTCAGGGTTCGTACAGTCATTTAAAACCTGGAAAATGTCAGGGAATTTAAACAATAGCGATCATTTCCAGGCCTGGATAAGTTTTGTAAAAGAAAAATACCCAGAAAGTTTGGGAAAAGTCAGACGTTTGCTCTACAAATCTCTCTGTTTCAGTTTCTCAATGGGAAAAAAAAATCTATTTTGAGCTACAAATACATCAAATACATCAGCTCAGAGTTAATTCAGTAATTTATCTCTACACAATAGAGCTCTCAGGATCTGACTCATATTGTATTATTAAAAAAATGCGTGTCAACATATGCTTTTATATGGTTCATTTTAGACCTACTGTAAAATAAAATCATGGAAAAGTCATGTTAATCTAATGTATTGGTTAAAATGTGTATCTTTTGAAGATTTCACTTATAGCTCGTTCTCTGGACATCATGTATTTTGAATTATTGTAATGAATGTATTGCTCTGATTACTGTTTATTGTGTTTTTGTTGCGTGTCTGGTGTGCAGGTGGAGTACCAGGCCGGCTCGGGGGGGCGTCTGCTGCCTCAGAAGTACCTGAACGAGCTGGACGGAGCTCTGATCCCCGTTATTCACGGGGGAAGCTCATGTGTGCCTCACCAAGCCATGGACATGGAGTTCTTCTTCTACATCACTCAGAGCATCTGAGAGAGAGAGACGCCCTCCAGTGGCAGGGAGCCTGTCTCTCCTCTTAATCCAGGAAACGCTGATGCTGGAGACACACAGTCAGACGCTGGAGTCCTGTAATAAACACAAGCAGCGTGTGCAAGACAGGAACTGATACAGAAATTAGATTATTAGACCTCCTCAGAAACGGTCAGGAAGGGTCTGATAGGAAACGGCTCTGCGCTGGATGCAGGTTGGTGAGATGAGCGAGGGTATGTCTGTAGACGTGATGAGCTGAATCAGTTATTATTATAATGCTTATTTTATATTATTATTATTATTATTATTATTATTATTATTGTTATTAGAGATGGAAAGATTTATTGTTTATGATCAGTATATTGATATTAGCCAAATTTCCCCAAAATATAAAATGCTCAACATGCAATCAGCTGATATTTCTCTTATTTAGCCAATTTAGAGATCCGTTCGAAACAAATTCGACAATATGAGTTAAAACGTCTCTGTTATGCTCATTTTTCTCTGTGCAAAGTTTAGCTATTAAGACGTGTGAAGTGTGATAGTTAAATAATGAAGAATAAGAACAAAAAAATAATAGTAATACTTCATTTAATTACGTAAATTCTGTTAAAAATTACATTTTACATGCACAATATTTCCAGCTAAAATACTGCATGCCATCCCCAGAAAAAAACGATATTTCTCTAAATTTAGCAGATCTTATGTGCCGATCTGTTCATATTTAGAAATTAAGAGGTTTTTATGACCGTGTGATGATTCAGTATGTAATAAATAAAAATAATAATATATAATAAATCAGATAAATATATATATAATACATGAGAATCAGAAAATAAAATCAGATGTGCTTTCTGATGAAAGCCCCCTTTTGGATTAGCTTTACACTGCATGCACCACTGATTTATTAGTGATTTTTAGCTAAAATTTGCTGTTCTCAATGCGAGGCTAATTTTAGCTTCTCAGAAAAGCTGCAGTTTCTCATTTAAACACTAGGTTGTGCTGGTTCTCAGCGCAGGCATCTGTTAGATCAGGGTATCAGAGCTGGGAATGCAGTGCTTTCCTCTTAAAGCTCTTAAAGCACTGTTCTAACGTTCCTGAGTGATGCTGCATTTCATTGGCTGCACCTGGAAAGAGGCGGAGTCTGAATTTGCATGTTCAGGAGGAGGCTAAGGTAACTGAACTTCGGAATTTAGGAAAAAATGGGATGAAATTATTAACTTAATGACGTGATTAACTGATTAAGCTGAAAGATGATCAGATATTTATATTGACACCAAATCACTGATCGTACCATCTCTAATAATAGTGATATTAATAATAATATAATGATTATTATATAAATATATATTAATATTATAATTATTATTACGAGTTTAGAGATATCAGAACAGACTTTGATTTTGTTCTGAACAGGAACAAAGAGTATGAAGGATTTCTCAGAAGACGGATCAGATCAATCTGATTTTATTCGTAGTTTCTCATCGTCACTCCCCTGATCCATCCGCCGCTTCATTCACCCGTTATAGTTATATATTTCTTTAAATACGGCGTACTATTCGCCATTCTGTCGTCGGATTTGTATCGTACGTTCTGCTTCTGTTCCTTAAAAAAGAAAAAGAAAAAGTGTAGATGAAATCATCTCGTAATTCTGTGAAGCTTTTATGAAGCTAAAATTCTGTTTTTTGGAATAACGTATAATAATATCTAATAGCTGTAATAAAGAGATATTTTTGATAGGCCACTAATATTTAACTTAAATCTAAAAGTATAGAAGTGTAAATGTGAGCAGTTTCACTGCAGGGGAGCCGGTTAATGAACTTCATTCAGTTCACGAGGCTCAGTTTTATTTTAATTTTAATCGCACTCTTATTCACTGTGTGTTACTCATTGTGAATTCTATCTATAATCTATAACGCTAATCGATAATAAAAAAACAACAATGACACAATTAGCATACGTTTTGCTTAATGGAGATGATTTGTTGTTGTTTTCACTCGGCTGCAGTGTGTGTGCAGATTGCTTTAAAAAAACTCATTAAAACCAGTTTTTTTTAGCTGTGTAAAATAACACTACAACACAAAAAGCAACCCTAATGTTTGTATTAAACACATTGTACATGAATTATATATGAATATATATTTTCAGTCTGGCTGTTTTCATAATGAATCAATGAAAATATTGCAATAAATATTAAAAATATTGATGATCATACGGTTGGTTAGAGCAACATCAGCCAACCTACAAATAATGCAAATGTAATGTAGCTTTGAAAAAATGTGTGTTTCTTTATTTTCAGGGTTTGAATGTCTCTTTGTTGTATTTTTTAACAACCATGTTAACATTTTCCCCTGAGTAGAGAATATTTATGCTGAATTCGGTTATTATGCACCGCCATGCAGGACACTGGTACAGATTAGTTTCTCAGGGGGTTCTGGGTAATTTTCTCTTTAATGGGGGTTTTTATCCTCTGTGATTTTATTCCTGTCCAGAACGATCATGTAGGTGTTTTTCTCAGACGTCCTCTGAGAAAATTACAGGCTGAATTACCTACTGTTTTTCTCTGAACTCCGTGCTCCTCCGGTAATTTTAGGCCCGTCCGGACGCACATCTCTGAGTTTCGTCTCCTCGCCTTTAATAAAATAGATATTTGTCCACTGCCGCGCACCGTAATTACACTTTGGGTGCGCCCTGGTTTCCATGGAGATCCACGTTAAAAACACAACAGAGAGTGGAAATGGAGGAGCTACTGAACTCCGTGATGATGTCATGTGACCGAGAAAAACTAAAACCTAAAAACTCACTGGTCCTCCTGTTTTTTCAATTGCAGTCCGAATGCTGGAGTTTTATCACTAAAGAGTAGAAGTGTGAAATATAAATTTTTCGAAGACGCCCCCCTGAGAAACTAATCCCGATCAGATAGAGCTTAATGCTGCGTTCCATTTTAACTCCGATGTCCTCATTTTAACAGGAACATTCCCACGAATCCCACAAAATTCCTATTTGTTTAAATGTTTAAATTCTGTTTGGATTAAAAAAATTAAATACTGTATTAAGTGTTTCTATCAATGCTAATCTGGGACAGTACTGACCATGATAACCTAGGATATAAAAAAGTGGGACACAACTCTTGGGGAGAAAAAAAAAAAAGAGCACTTAAAAATGATGAGTTTATTTGATTTTACCAAATTAAAAACCTCTGGAATATAATCAAGAGGAAGATGGATGATCACAAACCATCAAACCACCAAACTGAACTGCTTGAATTTGCCGTAAAACTTTGGTCCTAAATTAAACTGTGGCATGTTCGACTTCTGAGGTAAATGGAACGCAGCATAAACTCTTACACCAGAGTTATCTTGAAAAAATGTAGCTGCTAATATCATGGAGAATGAGTGATTTTATAGTATTTCCCTAAAAGATCAGAATTCTCATTTCATGTTTAAAGTCTGAGTAGAAGTAAGGCTGCGTTCACACAGCAAGTAAAAGTGTCTCAAATTCACACTTTAATCTGTTTAAAGTGATCTAAATCCAACATTAGTCTGAATTTTGTCATCAGCTCACACTCCTAAACTAAAGCTCATGCACTAAAGAGCAGCAGAGCTTCACGTGAAGTTTCGGTTTCATCTTCTCCAGCGTCACAGGAGCTTTTAAACAGTTTCAGTGTCTGCAGCTGAACTTAAATCTGAAAATATAGAAGAGTAAATGTGAGCAGTCCCACTGCAGGAGAAGTATATACTTCTGTGTGCGCATATCAGCGGCTCTGAATCGCTCTACAGTTTAAACCGTGAAGGCGGGAATGTGTGGGTGGGAACACAAGGCCTGACGGATCAAATTACGATGCGCAGTTACATATTCAGAGAGGTGCACGTCAAGCTACGGCGTGGGGTGCGCAGCAACGCCTAGGCTATGGCGCAGATTTAACCCAGTATAAATTGGCCTTTAGTTGCATGGCCATGAATCAGAATCATGTATCAGATTTAAGTGTCACATATAAAAACTATAAATATATCAGATTTTTCTATCGATTTAGAGATGGAGGACATGGCAGAAATAATCGCTGACTAGTCGACTAATCGTTTCTGTCTAAAAATGATCATCAGATTAGTCGACCACCAAAATAATCATTATTTACAGCCCTAATTCACACTAATAACACACCTCACTTTTTATCTCTCACTTTTACCTGCTGTGTGAACTTCTAGTCTAAATGATGTCTGGTTTAAATGGATGTTGCTGATTTGTCCTCTAGGTGGTGCTGTTAAATGAAGATTTGGGGGTGAGTGAGGCTGGTCTGTATGAAGTGCCATTTTTGTGCTGCTGTCACATTCTGTGATTTATCGTTTGTGACGATTTAATGATTTATTAAACCAAAAGAAAGAAAGAGAGAGAGAAAGAGAGAGAGAGGGAGGGATGCCGATAAGGAGAAATACGAGTCGTTTGATTGATTGGAGGGAATTTGATAGATGCCTAGTAAATACAGAAGGAAGGAGAGAAAAAGAGAGAAATGTGTCTTTAAAACCAGCAAAATGAAGTCGTTAGATGCCAACCGTTAACCGTGTCTGAAATTTACGATATTATGCACTTTCACAATGCGAGTTGTGATCTGACTGCGAAGTGATTGTACTTTTCTTATTTCGTCGTCTCGTTCTGACTGTGCTGACTGGAATAGTACACTTATTAAAGTGTGATTTTATCTGAATTAAGTCTGATAGACCGTGTATGACTCATAATTCTGTATACTTTTTAAAGTCTGCGTTTCCTTTATATTCCTTATTATGATACCATTTAAAAAAAACTGTCTTCTATAGTAAAATAATTAAACTGTTTTTTTTCCCATTTGGTTTATTTAGTTTTTTTCCTCCATCACGTTTTTTTTTGTTTGTTTCTACAGATCGGACAGGTTCTGTAACTCTTCACAGTATACTTTAACTAATGCAATGCTGTGTAAATATACAGATTATTGATTATTGATTGTTTTGGAAGGTCTGAGATGAAATGTGATCATTTTGTAAACATCTATTAAGCTGAATTTCCGATTCAATTTTGGGGGATTTAAATTATTTTTCTCCCCGTCGTTGATTTGATTCATTGATAAATCATCACTAAAAAAAGTATTTTATGCTTTACAAAGCTGTTTAACTGTGTCATTTTGCATAATGTATATCTATTTATTCATGAAAACCAGCTTTATTTGGTAATACTGGTATCTGGGACCTAAGGATGTTCTTCAAACATTCATTTCTAATATGTATCACATGTAGAATAAAATTTTGATATAAATATACGAGCGTCTTTTCTTTATTTATTTTACCAAATTAAAAACCTCTGGAATATAATCAAGAGGAAGGTGGATGATCACAAACCATCAAACCACCAAACTGAACTGCTTGAATTTTTACACCAGGAGTAAAGCAGCATAAAGTTATCCAAAAGCAGTGTGTAAGACTGGTGGAGGAGAACATGATGCCAAGATGCATGAAAAAAAACTGTGATTAAAAACCAACCAGGGTTATTCCACCAAATATTGATTATTTCTGAACTCTTAAAATTTATGAATATGAACTTGTTTGTTTTCACATGAGTTACACACTATTTCTGCATGTGTAGATCCATAAATATTACAAAATAAATTTATATTCATTTATTGATCACTTTTATCTTCCTTATGAACAGCATTTACATCATAAAGCCCCCTGACCGTTATGTAATGTTGACAGACAATTATATATTCTAGACAATTCCCACTTCTGACATCATTCTGCTGTTTAATTTCTTTATTATACACTCCCTGAGCACTTTATTAAGAACCGAACACTGTAGTATAATACTGAGTCGAACCTCGATTCCTCTGAAACCAGCCCTGATTTTTCAGTTCCTTTAAGATCTGTGTCCATTTGAACATGATTGTCATTCAGGTCCTGCTGATTTTCTTTTTCACATTCATGAAATCTGCAGATCCTGAAGAAGTTCTCCTGGATTCAGTTCAGCTGTTCATATTCTAGGTCAGTAGTATAGATGATTCTGTGCCACTGCAGCCTTAGCTTTCTGTTCTTGACTGAAAAAGTGGAACACATTGTGTTTCTTCCAGGGTTTGTAGTCCATCCAGCTTAGTGTTTTATGTGTGTGTCCTTTTTCACAGTTGACAGAGTTATCTGTAGAGTTATCATAGTTGTCTGGAGAGTTTACAGAATTGTCTGTAGAGTTATCAGAGTTATCTGTAGAGTTTACAGAATTGTCTGTAGAGTTATCAGAGTTATCTGTAGAGTTTACAGAATTGTCTGTAGAGTTATCAGAGTTATCTGTAGAGTTTACAGAATTGTCTGGAGAGTTTACAGAGTTATCTGTAAAGTTTACAGAGTTGTCTGTAGAGTTTACAGAATTGTCTGTAGAGTTAGCGTAGTCAAGCATGGTTTTAAACATCCTACTGCTGCCGCGTGATTGGCTGATTTAGGTAATTGCATGGATGTGTAGATGTACACATAATAAAGTGCTTATCAGTGAGTGTATATACTTGATTGATTAATCACAGAAAGACAAACACACAATAGAGTTCAATTTAAACTGAGTTGAAGTGAATTATGTGAGTTTTAAGAATAATATACAGCACACAAAAGTGGACAAAAGTATTGGGACATCCAGGGCCGTTTCAAAGCATTTGGGGGGCCCTTAAGCAAAATAGATAAGTTTGCTTTATGATTACTGAAAGTTCATATTTTGCCGGCTGCAGGAATGATGAACCCGGCTATGGGTTTAAAAAATCCATATTTTTTTTGTATTTGATAATTTTGTAATATTTTATCCTCTTCAGTAAAATGAAGAATCGTACAAATGTCTTGTGATCCTGAAGACCAGGATCGCAGAATCACAGATTCACAGTATCATGAGATCATTATAATCATTATAACGGGCAACATATCGTGATGATATCTTGGTTATCAGGAGATGAGCTGTGATTCCCAGCCCTATCAAAGAATCAAAGACCAATTTTGATCATGATGATGGTTCTATTCTTGCGTCTTTATGACTACGTTAATGATAATAATTTATATTAGTCAGCCATATTTAAGTGATCAATGGCCGAGGATGTCATTGAAATCTCCTAGCTGTTTGATCTGCTCAGTCTGCATGGAGTGGCGTCTCATGAGCATTCTCCTGGTCTTCAGATCCTTTGGTAAGCCGGTGGGTGCAGAGGGCAGGTAGGGCATCATGCCTGGCACTAGACCGCAGGCCGGCTTGTTGCTGGGGCAGAGAGTGTGGGCGTGGGCACCGCAGGATTCGGTAATTGGTGCAATTGGCACATGTTGGTTCAGCGGCGGTAGGAACCCGGGTCGTGGGTGGGAGGCGTGATCCATGAGAAGAGCACCCGACCCCCTGCGCTCCAGATTCATTGGGTATTTCTTGTGTAAATACGCCAGCGAATTGTTCTCCAGGGACTCTCGGGAGCCAATCAGCGTTGAGGAGCGTGCGCTGACCAGTTGCCTCCTCTCGAGTTGCCTCTTCCGCTCCTCTGGGGAATGTCCTGACAGGGAAAGCTGTGAATCGGAGCTGTAGTGGTCCATCCCAAGCTTTCGGCGCTGGATGATGTTACAGAGACTGGAAACCGCCAAGTTAGGAAGGGACTTCTCTGGGTCCTTGTCCGTTGCTGCCGAGACCTCTGTGCTGCTTTTGGAGTGGAGGTTCGGATGCGAGTGGGAGTGCAGTGAGGAAAGACCATCGAAGGACATGTTGCGAGATATTCCGAGTGCTTCCTCTGGTCGTAAACAGCTGGTATCTCTTGCGGTTCTTCCTTGAAGCAGGGTCTGGTTTGAGACGTTGGCTTCTTTGAGGTCGATGCTGCAATGGTGCGAAAGAGGAGAACCGAACGCCAATCGATTCATCCTGAACGAAAGCTCTTCTTCGGGAGTTATGTCAGGTAGGTCTTCTATAGGAAAGGGGCATTTGTCTTGCTGTTGGGCGAGGAAGGATTGGGGTATCTTTAGCCAGGGTTCTGAGTGTAGTCTCTGGAGGTGATGGAGCTTGTTTGCTTTCCCGTCGAGCAGCTGTGGATGGTGAGATGGGGAGGTTGGCTGAGATCCGGTCATGTTTTGAAGGTCCTGGAAGGAGAACATGTGCTCTGAGGAGCCTGAAGAGCTAGCGGCGACGGTTCCTTGGGGCGAGCTGCTGAGATGAATCTCAGAAGGAGACGCACAAGGAATTGATGAGAAGTTCGTCTTGCTCCAGAGGTTCTCGGATGTCGCCAATGGAGGAACTTTGAGGTACTGCTTGGCCATCTGCTTTCCAGAAGCGAGAGTGTCCGTTGCGATGATGATGACCTCTTTACCTCTGGCCTTGCAAGCATCCATTAGCAGCTTCAGCGTTTCCTCGTCGCTGGACTGGATGGCGTAGACCAGAGCGGAGGAACCCGTGTGGTCCTTCAGGCAGGGATCTGCTCCACTCGCCAAGAGCAAGGACGCCACCTCGGGTCCAGCCTGCTCCAGGCAGGCGTGCATCAGCGCCGTCTTCCCACTCTTGTCCTGGATGTTTGGGTCGGCGCCGCTCTCCAGCAGATATCCCACCATCTTCACCTTCGGAACCCCCTGATGGTCCGTTTGTCGGCTCTTGCAGGCGATCATGAGGGGAGTCTCCCCGCGCTCATTGCTCTCGTTTATGTAGGCCCCACCCTCGAGGAGAAGGCGTGTCAGGCGGAGGCGGCTCAGGTAAACAGCTTTGAGAAGAGAGTTGCTGTCTGTGTGGACGACCTGAGCGCCGTTCATCCTCACTGCTTTCACTGGGATTCACACCTGGCAGATGTTGCCATCACAACCTGTGAAGACAAAAAGATAAAGATAAAACCAAGTTTAGTATTGTGAGGTCACACAATATACAGGATATACAAATCACGTAATTCTTAGCCGACTTGAACCCTATTGAAAACCTCTGGAATATAATCAAGAGGAAGATTGATGGTCAAAAACCATCAATCAAAGCTGAGCTGCTTGAGTTTTTGGACAGTGGAATAAGGTCACCCAAAAGCAGTGTGTAAGACTGGTGGAGGAGAACATGATGCCAATATGCATGAAAAAACTGATTAAAAATCAGGGTTATTCCAATAAATATTGATTTCTGAACTCTTAAAACTTTATGAATATGAACTTGTTTTCTTTGCATTATTTGAGGTCTGAAAGCTCTGCATCTTTTTTATTATTTCAGCCATTTCTCATTTTCTGCAAATAAATGCACCAGTCTTACACACTGCTTTTGGATAATTTATGCTGCTTTACTCCTGGTGCAAAAAAATCATTAAAGCAGTTCAGTTTGGTTTGATTCAGTTTGTGATCATCCATCTTCCTCTTGATTATATTCCAGAGGTTTTCAGTTTGGTAAAACTAAAGAAACTCATCATTTTTAAGTGCTCTCTTATTTTGTTCTGTGTTATGAGTTAAGATTTTCTCTCTGCAGTGTTTTTCTGTATCTAAGCTGAACTCGGTGAGCTGAGAGACCTTGGCTTCATTGTCTGGTAGCAGAAGATCAGATGTTTAGAAGTGTCTGTGTCTCTGAGCGTGATCTCCGAGCTCCGCCTCCTCCTGCTCTGTGGAGTGATGGCGTCGCTGTGGAGTCCAATGTGTCAACTGGCCTTGCTGTTACCGTCTCCGCACTGTGCTGCAGAACATCACGTCTCAGAGAAACACGCACTGTTTCACAACAAACTCATCTGAACGGAACGTTACACACGTCCAATGCATTTACAACCACCTAACAACACCTTAGCAAGCAATTTCTGTTTCAGAGTAACACCTTATTATCTACCTAGCAACACCTTAACAACAGGTATATCCAAACAACTGCTTAGCAACACCTTAATAATAGCTATACCATAGCAACTTCTTAGCAACCATCCAACAACACCTTAACAACAAATAATTTATATATCATAGCAGCTTAGCAACCAATTCCTATTCCACAGTAACACCTTATCAACTACCTAGCAACACCTTAACAACAGATATACCAAAACAACATATTAGCTACAACCTAACAGCACCTTAACAATAGCTATACCATAGTAACAGCTTACCTACCACCTAGTAACACATTAACAACAATAGATATAGTAACACCCTAGCAACCATCATTTTTAGCCCCACAGTTGGCGCCTCTTGGGTAAAAAAGTGTGTGTTTGTTACTAATAAACATATAGATAAAAAATATATATAGTTTGTAAAATGTTATAAAACAAGAGTACACTGCATAAACACTACATATTATTATAATTATTATTAAACAGAAAAAAGATCCCACTGACTGACGGCCTAATTCCTCATACATTTATCCTGATTTATCCCTAATTTATCCTGATTTATCTCTGTATTGCGGCGGGTGGAGGAGGGAACTGCGTGTTTCTGCTGCTTTAAGAAAATGCGAGTGAAATTGCAGCTTTTCAGATCTGGCCTTGAGAGTCTGTATCTGTCAGATAGCCAGTAATGACAGTCCATTTCCACACAGCAACATAGCGCAGTGTTACGCCGCCGCCGCCGCAGCAGATAGCACTGCAGCCTTTGTTGGTTTTCCTGGAATTGGCCTGAATTCAAGCCTAGAGGTTCAGGTTGAGAGACACAGCCCGTCCACAACCCGTCCACAGCTTCAGCTTATATTTTTAGGTAGAAGACCATTAATCTGGGATTTGGAGTAAAATAATACAAAATAATAATGGAATCATCTGTACTGTAAGACGTGTTGCATTGCTCATTGCTATCTTACACCGGCTACTTACACCGGCTAATAAGACAAGGGCACACTAGCAGGGCTAGCAGGAACTTCAAGCTACACCAGACTGCTCTTTTACTTTTTTTACTTTACTTTCACTTCAGATACGCTGTAGCAGCAACAGCAAACGCGCTTTTCAGCGCGCTTTTTCGGACAAGGTTGGGCGATTCTCACTTGAGCGGGGCGTGGCAAACCCCCTCTTTCACACTTTCTCTGTTTGCGGACCTCGGGGGCGTTACTCACGGCTTTAAAAGACAGTCTGGTGGCGCTGATTTCCTAAATAAGACAAGGGCACACTAGCAGGGCTAGCAGGAACTTCAAGCTACACCAGACTGCTCTTTTACTTTTTTTACTTTACTTTCACTTTAGATACGCTGTAGCAGCAACAGCAAACGCGCTTTTCAGCGCTTTTCACTCACACGATCAATGCCTCTTTAACTTCTGGTGTATTCCCGACTGCTTTCAAACAAGCACACGTGACACCACTGCTTAAAAAGCCTTCTCTCAACCCCGCCCAGGTTGACAACTACAGACCGGTCTCACTGCTACCCTTTCTCTCTAAAACACTAGAAAGAGCAGTTATAAATCAGGTCTCTGGCTTCCTCTCCCAGAATGACCTTCTGGACCAGAACCAATCTGGGTTCAAAAAAGGACACTCTACCGAGACGGCTCTGTTGTCTGTGACTGAAGCGTTGAAAACTGCTAGAGCTGCAGGTCAGTCCTCAGTGCTCATTCTGCTGGCCCTCTCGGCTGCTTTCGACACGGTCAACCACGACTTCCTCCTAACTATACTCTCAAACATGGGGATCGCAGACAATGTGCTGTCATGGTTCAGATCGTACCTCACTGGGCGCTCGTTCAAGGTGTCGTGGCAAGGACAGCTGTCCTCAGCCCGCTCCTTATCCACTGGGGTTCCCCAAGGTTCGGTACTGGGACCCCTTCTCTTCTCCATATACACCACCTCTCTTGGTCAGGTTGTCCGCTCACACGGATTTTCCTACCATTGCTTTGCTGATGACACCCAGCTATACCTGTCGTTCTCACCTGAAGATCACTCAATCTCCGCACGGATATCGTCGTGTCTCTCTGACATATCCTCATGGATGAAGGAGCATCACCTTCAATTAAATCTCTCAAAGACTGAACTTCTGGTTATACCAGCAAAACCATCTTTTCAACACAACTTCTCTATAAGTATCGACTCTCTCTCTCTCTCTCTCACCGACAAAGGTTGCTAGGAACCTGGGTGTTCTGGTTGATGACCAACTCTCCTTCACGCACCATGTGGCCTCGGTTGCTCGGTCCTGCCGCTTTGCGCTCTGTAACATCCGAAAAATTAGACCGTTCTTGACGCAACAGGCCACCCAACTCCTGGTGCAAGCGGTCGTCATCTCACGCCTCGACTACTGCAATGCCCTGCTAACTGGCCTCCCGGCCTGTGTAGTAAAACCACTCCAGATGATCCAGAAGGCAGCAGCACGTCTGGTCTTCAACCAGCCAAAACGGACACATGTCACTCCGCTGCTCATTGAGCTCCATTGGCTACCAGTTGATGCTCGCATCAAATTCAAAACTCTTACAATCGCCTACAAGGTGATGTCAGAACAGGCTCCTTCCTACCTGCACTCGCTCCTGAAGACTTACGCTACCTCCCGGCCGCTGCGCTCCTCCAATGAACGTCGCCTCGCTTTACCAAACAAACATTCACACAAAGCAATCCAGACTGTTCTCATACAGAGTTCCCCAATGGTGGAACAAACTACCTTCTACTACCAGATCAGGAGAATCTCTCGCTATCTTTAATAAACTCCTGAAGACAGAGCTCTTCAAAGAGCCCTTACTCTCCTAACACCTCTAACTAACTACCTTCTACTACCAGATCAGGAGAATCTCTCACTATCTTTAATAAACTCCTGAAGACAGAGCTCTTCAAAGAGCACTTACTCTCTTAACACCTCTAACACACTAACTACTTCTAACCTCATTTCCTTCTTCCCCTCCTTCACTCCTCTATCCTATTATTCCCCTTTGACCTCCTTTTATCCCTATCCAAAGATGTTTTTACCTTTAAACTTATTTTACATTGTACTTGACTATTGTAAGTCGCTTTGGACAAAAGCGTCTGCCAAATGTAATGTAATATAATGTAATGTACTACATTTACGAATACAGCTCTGAAAATAAAAATACAGATCACTTAAAAATGATGAGTTTCTTTGATTTTACCAAATTAAAAACCTCTGGAATAAAATCAAGAGGAAGATGGATGATCACAAACCATCAAACCACCAAACTGAACTGCTTGAATTTGTACACCAGGAGTAAAGCAGCATAAAGTTATCCAAAAGCAGTGTGTAAGACTGGTGGAGGAGAACATTTGATTAAAAACCAGGTTTATTCCACCAAATATTGATTATTTCTGAACTCTTAAAACTTTATGAATATGAACTTGTTTTCTTTGTATTATTTGAGGTCTGAAAGTTCTGCATCTTTTTTTGTTATTTCAGTCATTTCTCATTTTCTGTAAATAAATGCTCTAAATGAGAATATTTTTATTTGTAATTTGGGAGAAATGTTGTCTGTAGTTTATAGAATAAAACAACAATGTTCATTTTACTCAAACATAAACCTATAAATAGATAAATCAGAGAAACTGATTCAGAAACTGAAGTGCTCCACAATCTGAATGTAGCTGAATGTAGAATTAATTATGGGGGCATCCATCCAACATTTTAGACATATACAGGAGTTCAGACTGTAGGATCACCATATCATCTCCACTTAAATCTCAGAAATGCCAGTGATTCAGATTAAACCAGCAGTAAATGATGATGTATGAATGAGCAGAAGGCATGGTGGTACAGAGAGCATCGCTATTAGCAACATGCTGCCCGTTACCATGGTGCACCTGGGCATCGCATCACTGTAGCGCCAACTTCTGCCCCTGTCAGCAGTGTTCCTCTGAGCTCCGCCGGGAGAACCTGCGGCGCTGCATGAGTGTAGAGATCAGATCAGGATACACAGAACAGAGCGAGGAGACCTCTGGAACCCCAACCAGACTCTCTTTTTTTATATATATATAATTAAAACATGTCTAATTTTTATCCCATTACCCAACCCACTTATTAGGACTCCCCCTATCACTAGTGATGCTCCAACACCAGGAGGGTTAAGAAGACTAGCACATGCCTCCTCCTATACATGTGAAGTCAGACTCCGCCTCTTTTTGAACCGAGTAGCCGAGTAGCATCACCGCGCTAATGCTCGCAGGTTAATGTGGGCGGGGCTTTGCTATCTTCACTACAATAATAATAATAATGTCATCATATGCATCTCTGATCTCTTGCTAACAATAACACTTATATAACAACTTTCTGCCTTTCTAGGCGTCCAAGGACGTTTACAGTTACATTCTACACACAACCAGTGAGAAGCAGCAGCCAATCAAACACAGAGTACTCTCAACCGGAAACCACCGTCCACCTGCGCTGTATCCCGATATCCACACCTGTATACTTTGTGTTGGACACTTGATTGGATGATTCGATTAGCCAGGATTAACACCTGTTAAAGAGCCACTAGACCCAGACGCTTTTATATTGTGGTAATTTCTGCCTTTGTAGCGCCCTCACAGGTTCAACTGTGCTATAGGTGAGGATGATGTTTCCGAGTACTTTGGTACACAAACACAATATCACAATATGCAAATCAATCAGTCTATCAATAATAGCACCGCTCCCTGCTAACGTTTAACCATCTGCGTCTCACTGCTATCAGAGGCACACTGCTCAGCCCAATTAAATTTCTTTCTTGCTCCGCCCCTAAACCCATACATCACCCCTCACTTATTTCAGCTAAAATGTAGGGGGTTTAGCTACACTTTAATGCCAGTGTGAACAAATGCAAAATGGGGCGGATCTACCAAATCAGTAGGTGATTCAGGCTCCGCCTTCACCTCACCTTAATTACGCAGACTCTGGTTGCAAATTCGACAACATGTCGGACATTTTTTTGGCTTTTGTCTTTGTTTTTTGTAAATGGGATGGGAACAGAAGCTCGGCTCTGTGTTTATCTGCAGTCGTTGTGTTGAAACGGATGCTGAAAGTGTGCTGAATGGGTTGTGAAGAGGACGCGAGTGTTTCTATTCTCATCAAAGTACAGCTATTGAAAAGCTTTCAGCGGTGCTCTGTAACAGCGGCAGCGGCGCGAGAGGGACGCGAGAGGGAGAGAGAGGAGGATTGGGTCGGAACTTTCATTCGTACGGATCGAACACTGCGGCGAATACTGTGTGTGTTCTGACATGATGAGATAATAAGAGGCAGCAGATACAGAATGGAGCACTGACAGGGAAATATATATACATATAAATACAGTAAATATATGTAATATAATAAAAGGCATGCTGATAAATGGAGAGATACTCACCCAGAAAGCTCGATGAGTAGAGACGTTAGCCGAGCTGACAGTGGTGTTAATACAATACTGGTTTGTTCGGATGGTTTGGCTGAATGTGGAGTGTGTGATAGAGTGTGTGTGATAGAGAGTGTGTGTGTATCAGTGCAGGTGTGTGACGTTAGTTGGTTAGATCTGAGCGACAATGAGCAGAATTACTCACACGCAACAGAGCTGTACTGAGAGAGAGAGAGAGAGAGAGAGAGAGAGAGAGAGAAACATAGCAACCAGTAGACAGTTACAGATTTATCAATCTCTCGATTTTCTTGGATAAAAATAAAAAAACTCACCAGTAAGAAGATGAGAGTTGTATGTAGTTGAATGTAATGATGATATAATCAAATAAAAGTATAAAATGAATTGGTAAAACTGTTTAAAACACTTGAAATGATAAAAGGCACTGATCTATCTAGTTCCCTGTTGGTTCCTCTATGCTGGATATAAGATGAGATTGAGACGGTTGGGTTTGGAGGTTCTACAGGTTCTTTATGGATCCTGCAGCACATTTACCCACAGATGTTGCTACAGCTGGGCCTGTAGATCCTGTAGCTCTACACTGGCCAATAGGTTCATATACAGCTCTTAAAAATGACGAGTTTCTTTGGTTTTACCAAACCTCTGGAATATAATCAAGAGGAAGATGGATGATTACGAACCATCAAACCACCAAACTGAACTGCTTGATTTTTTTTTTTACCAGGAGTAAAGCAGCATAAAGTTATCCAAAAGCAGTGTGTAAGACTGGTGGAGGAGAACAAGTATCTGTGAAGAACCAGAAGCTGTAAAAATATGTCTTTTTAATCCAGTCCCTCGTGGCATTACTGGGCACTTTATTAGAAGACCCCTGTCGGTTCGCCCACAGATAAACACGATGCCCATCTGCTGATCTGCATAATTCCTGCTGCAGTGCTTCATCCTGGTGTCCAGTTTCTGAAACTGAGCCACTATTGGCTGGAATTTTTGGCAGGTGGACCCAATCTCCTCCCACAACAGAGAGACTGAGAGAGGCAGATAAAATACCCAATAAATACAGATAATAAAAATCACAGGTGAATTATGGGAGTTGTAGTGAGGGCTGATTGATAGTGGGTGCAGGTGAATTATGGGAGTTGTAGTGAGGGCTGATTGATAGTGGGTGCAGGTGAATTATGGGAGTTGTAGTGAGGGCTGATAATGGGTCTAACCAGACCACACACAGCACATATTGAGTTTTGACGCAATCTGAAGTGCGTTATTCTTTGTAAATGAGTGTATTTCTTGACTCAGTCAGTGTTTTGTCTCTGTGTGATGATGAGCGATGGCCATCTGTGGGTGTCTGAAACGTCCCGGGCGAAGCGGATGGATGAGGACTTATCGAGAGTATTCAGATCTCGTAGAAAACAGGAAGTGACTCTGACGAGGATCTTTTCCGCTTCTCTGTAATGATGAGAATTGTGTGCCGGGTTGGCTGGCAGCTGAATTAACTGTCGCCAGGTTGAGAGGAAGGTGAGATGGCGTAGTTCCAGCGCATTTGAGCAATGCCATCGCCATGACAACCGCTGAAGGGAAGGATGGCGGTGTTTTGTGGGAAGTCCACCTGACCGGTACTTTCGCACTGCAGCCAGTCGTCAGCGTTCAGATCTCAGGGTCGTATTACGAAGGACGTGACGTATCACCAGGACTTTCTAATCAGAAAATCACCAGTGTGCTCAAAGACCCTGTGCTCATAATGGACTCTGACCTGCTGCTCATTGGTCACTTCCATACTGGTCAGTCACTCTGAGAATTAAGAATTGGTGAAGTGTTAAGGTGCACACTAAGAAAAAAAAGCACAGATTTGTACTTGTAAGAGTATAAAGCTAGTCTCTGGGGCTGTACATTATATTTTTGAGGTACAATAGAGTGAATTATTTCAGTCAAAGCCTTTTTTGTACCAGAATTTGTGAAACTGAATTTGTGTGTCAAGAACTTGATTATCCAAAATTGTCTGGCTTTTGAATGAAAATTTTAAAATTAAAATGTATATTCTTGTTTATTAGTGCAGTGATACAGAGTACTGAATGTACAATTAGTAGCTGGATAAATGGTACAAATATGCTCCTCCTGCTGTTAGGAAAGACAAATCTGACCCTTTAAAGACCTATATTATACTTTTAAAAGTAAAATTATGAAAATTCTTACTCTGAGTACAAGACAGTACTTATATCGTACCTCTCTTTTTTAGTGTGTGTTTAGGAGATTTCTGGCAAAACAGAGGTGATGAGGTGATTACATGTAATGACATGATTAAGTGATATATATTATATGAACAGTCAATCATTTTAAGGTTGTTTTATTTTAACAGAAAGAGACAGAACATCAAAAACAAATCCAGAAAAAAACGTTATAAAAATAAAAGTTATATTTGTAGGATAACAGTGATTCTGAGAAAGATGGGATGGGCTTGTTAATGATCTCAAGGGAGCTGGGAGCAAAGGCACCAAGAAAACCATTAGTGACACAATTTCGATAATCAATTGAAATCCTGCAGTTCCTCTGCTGAAGAAGGTTCGTATACAGCTCGTCTGAATTTGCCAAAATTAGCTAAATTTGCTAATGAGTCATCATCAGCTGTTCAGGAACAGAGTGCTCTTCGCCTAAATTCGTATGACAATAATTTCCTCTAGCTGATTTTGATCTACCAGCTGTGGTCAGGTGAGGACAGGTGAATTTAGGTGAGATCAGGTGAGTGTAGGTACGATCAGGTGAATTAAGGTGAATTTAGGTGATGCTCATGTGAGTTGGTGATTCAGTAGAGTGGTTTTATAAGGATGGCCGGTAGGTGGCAGTGTTTGAACACTTTTCAGTACAGCAGCTTTTCCTGTATAATAGACTGAGCTGCTCTGACTGATCTCAGATCATTAAACACGTTTTCCCTCCATACAGCTCAGAGTCACAGCCGGGGATCTTTACTGATCTCAGACAGAAACTGAGAGTCTGGGCTCAGAAAGAAAAATAATCAAAATAAAAATAACTGTAAAACACACAGACAAAATATTTCCCCTGATATATATATATATATATATTTTTTACAAATATTGACCTGTATAAATGTAATATATTAATTAATCTTAATTATCATCTTAAGCACATGTTTAGATAGAAAAGAATTGATATAAAAAATAACATAATATTGTAATTTTTTGTATTTTGTAATTTTACACAAAATTACTTTTGCAATGCTCATATACAGTATAGCAGAATAACACTGTAAAATACAGTTTTTAATTGCAATAATTCAATTGCATTTTGCATTTATTTTGTTGCAGATGTTGGTGCAGTTCTATATAAAATACTGTATTTATGATATTTCACATTTTCTTAACTTCACTTTTCAGAACAGGTTTTCTGTAGTGAGCCGAACCGTCTGGACGTTCCTGGTTTTAATGCCTTTAGATTTTTAGCATTAGCTGCATCTGTTCTAAAACAAAACATCAACAAATGGATTTCCCTACCAGCCCCATTTTACCGACTTATTGGGCAGCAGCTATTTTTGGGATTGACAGACATACTAGTAATCCACTATAATCCCCCAGTATTGCCTTTCCCTTCAGCACTAACACACACACACTAAACACACACTCACACTAAACACTAAACAGTGTTTATACTAAATATACAATAGAAATGTCTATTATTGCTGTATATTAATATTATTTCTATTATATTCATCAATTATTGCTGACTATTTTTGTGATCATTAATATAATACTGATATAGGATTAGATTAATTGCTTCATTGACTTTCTGAACCATAGAACCAAGAAATAACTCAGAAATAATTCATAGAATAGTGAGATCTCACTATTCTACTGTTTTTATGAAAATAAGGATAAGCACTAAAATGCACTAACAGATAAAAAATAGCATTTTTAATCAAACCCAAAATTAACATTTACCACATTTTTCACTATTGCATTAAAAAAATATAGATATTAATAAATAGCTCCAATGTTTTTTTTTTTGTTTTTTTTTATCAATTATTCAGTTGTTTTATTATTCTACTGAACATGGAAGGTGTTTTTCGTCATTTTCAGCTGAATAATTTTGTTTGCAGAATATCTGATGGATTCCTGATTAATATTAATAGATGATGTGTGATGAGTTCAGTAGTGAAACAGTAGTGAAACAGTAAAACAATGCAGCTGCTGCTGATTGATTAAAACAGCAGCGCAGAGTAAATGTAGAAATCTTTAGCTGTTCTCTCGGAGCACAGCTGCCACTCTCTGACCCGCAGGCGGGCACTGCCAGTGTCCCGGACTCGCCTTTGCCCCAGATAGCGCTCCGTTTCTCCTGACATACTTTCCTATTGTCTGCTCATCATTAAAGGGCCTAGAGGTGTGTCATATCGCATCGTACGCAATAAAAAGCACCCTCTCTCTGCAGCGTGTACGGATCGTCTTCTTGATAAAAACGCTTTAACTTTACTTTGAAATATGCTCAGAGAGGGGGTGCTTTTCCTGGCGGGGGTGCTGAATTCAGCACCTGCTTCTCATCGTTCAATAAAACCCCTATCCAGATAAATCTCTCCATCCAGATAGAGTGAATCTGATTGTGATTGAATATAAAGAAGTATAGACATATATCGTTCTGACTCCCTATTGGTTTATACTGTGATCCATCACACCTGCACCCCCCCCACACACTCCAGTAAGAACATAGCAGATGTATGTAGTCTAGTATGAAAATGATCCTGCAGAGACTCAAGAGACAAACTCCAGATAAACTCCAGTCCAACTAAACTAATTTAATTTAAATATTTACATTCTACTAAATTTAAAATACATTCATTTTAATCAGCATATATGCAGCTGAAACACTAGAGAACAGCCGAGTGCAAAATCCCAAATTATATTATCAACATTAACATTTTATTATTTTAACATTATAGTTATTATGGCTTTTAGAAAAAAGTGTTTTGGGGATTGCTTCTAATTTTATACTTTAAGTTTAAGTTTTGAAGTTTTTTTTTACAATTTTACTTAAAGCGTAAAAAGCTTGAATTGATACTTTTTCAACTTCTACAGAAGTATTTTATTTAACCCGAGTATCTATACTTCTACCTACAGAAAAATGAATGGAGATACTTTTTTCACATCTTTGATGTTTGTGTTGTTTGTGATGTTTGTAATATGTGTGATGTTTGTAGGCTGGCTGTAGTTTAGCGCGCAGGGGCTGCTGGGAGGTGTAGTTCCTCTCCGGGCGCGGTGTAAACAGAGCGGTCTCTTTAAGTGGGTGTTAAAGCGGATTAGCGCTGATCCCGCTCTGATTCGGGTTCGGCCGTCTGTTCCTCAGTCCGGTTCGGGTTTACGGACGGTCTGGGTTGGGATGTTCGGTTCTGGTGTTCGGGAGTTTGTGTTGGACCGGTCCCGGTAACAGCTGGACCGGACCGATCCTGCAGCGCGCGAGAGAGCAACTTTCCCCAGCGCGCGGATTATCCGGAGCGATTCACTCTCCTCACACCGGACCGGACCGAGCCAAGACCGCTGAACCGGACGGGACCGGGGCCAGGAGTCTCTCCGAGGGGAGCATGGGCTCGCGCGCGGCGGCAGCGGCGGCGGAGTGACAGGGCGAGCTGAAGATGCAGAAGAGCGTGCGCTACAACGAGGGGCACGCGCTCTACCTGTCGGTGGTCGCGCGCAGAGAGGGGGTGAAGCGCGGGTACCTGAGTAAGAGGGGGGCGGAGAACAGCCGCTGGAGCGAGAAGTTCTGCGCGCTCCACCAGAACCTGCTCTTCTACTTCGAGAACGAGCAGAGCGCGCGACCCACCGGCATCTACCTGCTGGAGGGGTGCACCTGCGAGCGCGTGCCCGCGCCCAAAGTGTCCGCCGTGGGGAGGGACGCCTCGGACAAGCAGCAGGTGAGCCCACCTTTACCTGTCACCTGTCATATTTCCTGCCATTACATTAGGAACACACTTTCACACACTTTGATGGGGAGCAAAAAAGAAGAGAAGAAGCCTAAAGCGCGAGCGCGCCCTGCGAACCACCCAGCTGGCATTCATTTGATGTTGATTTTGAAAAAAGTGAATCAACGTTGATATGGCAACATTTGATCAACTTTCAACCTTTAATAATCCATAGCTCACTTAAACTATAGCCTAGTAAATCCTGTGGTTAACAAAAGTGGTTTTATTCTGTTTGTAAAAAGCAGTAACTGCTTTTTAATTTAACACCAATTCTTCACCATACCTGCGGGAATGTTCTAGTGTTTTTGAAATCAGTTGTTCAGTAATCAGATTCAGAGTTCAGAGAAAATCAGTAGATAATTCAGCCTGTCTGAGAAAGGACGTCTGAGACAAACACGTACATGATCGTTCTGGACGGGAATAAAACCACACAGGATAAAACCCCCATAAAAGAGAGAGAAAATGACCCCAGAACCCCCTGAGAAACTAATCCCGTCCGGATAGGACTTTAGTCACACTCTGAGAGAAGCAGGTTGGTAAAACAGGCCAGAGGCTCCAACAGTGCACTAGCATCCTTCCAGTTGTACAATGTATTCTCAGTAAACTTCTCCTTTCACTCTCATCTATCATAAATACATTCATTACATTCCAACTATTAGCTTCATGCTGCATTATTTATATACATATATATGACTTTTTTAATGTGAGGATTGATGCCTAATCCTTGAAAATAAAGTAAATGTAAAAACTATTCTTATCCTTCAGTAGAGTTTATTTGTAGATGTTTATGTGTGTTTTTATCAGCAGCCTGTTATCACCACATCACTGCCTGGGTTTATAGTTATGAAACACGAGTGACATAATTTTTTTCGTGGAAAATTTGAAATGCCGCTACGCGCCCCCCCGGCCGGCGAGGGCCGCTCAGTGAACCTTCAGCAGACGTCGCTCATCAGCACGTCTCTAAAATCTAATTTAATGCACAGCGCTCTGAATAAGCTGTGTTTATCGGACAGTGTGTCTAAAGATTCCTCTCTGATGTGTGAAGAATTCTGTCTATTAATAACTCAGTTTATAATAGATAGAGCTATTTTAAGACCAGTGACAAACAGAATGATCCAAAACAATAGGACCAAAAGAATCAGACCCCACGTTCAAGATTCAACAAACAACAAAACAGATAAAAATAATAATGAATACTACAAGACCTACTGCACAACATGGGGTCCTGCCATCATGCACCTCTGACTATATCAAGCCCCGCCCCCTGACACCTGATCATCCTAGAGGGGCATGTGGTCTGTCTGGACTTTCAGATTTTTCAGTTGACTCTGAACTAAATCAGCAGATGTGGAAGTTAACAAAAAGTTAATAAAAAGTTTATAGAGTCAGGCTATTACAACAGATTACAGTGCTGGTGATTCTGTATCTACTGTAACTGTAGATTAATTACAGAGCAGTATGGGTACAATAGATTACAGGGCTGGTGATTCAGTATCTACTGTAACTGTAGATTAATTACAGAGCAGTATGGGTACAACAGATTACGGTGCTGGTGATTCTGTATCTACTGTAACTGTAGATTAATTACAGAGCAGTATGGGTACAGCAGATTACAGTGCTGGTGATTCTGTATCTACTGTAACTGTAGATTAATTACAGAGCAGTATGGGTACAGCAGATTACAGTGCTGGTGATTCTGTATCTACTGTAACCCACACAGATTATGTGACATACTGCACATAGCTCACACAGTTCAAGTAATAAAATACTGGCTTAATGCCAGTATGTAAACTTTTTTACTTTTTACTTTTATTACTTGAACTGTGTGAGCCATACTGCTCTCTTAAAAGAGATAATTTAACATTTAAATTTGTACTGTGTTCAAACACATCACATCAGTAACAAACAGTTCTGAACAGATCAGATCAAAGAGCTTCTGAGAGCTCCGGTGTTTGGCTAATTGATTGGCTGCGTTTGATTGGCCGATCTGTTTGAAGAGGTCTTCCTTTGTGAAGCGTTAAGTGTTCTGCATGTTGATAACTCTGTTGTTTATGGATGGAGCTGTTATAATTATAAGATAAAATAAATTATCAAGTCTATCGTTAGCTTGTATTATAAAGATGAAATAGATTTTTGATTAAATCGTACAGAATTCACTTTTTTGTGTATTAAATTCATTTACTTTAAGAAACAAACCCAAGCATCGTTATGAAGCCGTTATGTTGAGTAAACACAGACTGGCGTTAGCTCGGCGGGCCGTTAGTTAACGGCGCAGTCGGGCCGTTTGATGGTACCCGTTAAAGATTCAGATGCAAATGGGAAATACTTGACAGAAGTGTGAGCGAGCGAATGACTTGGGTTGCCATGGAAACGGGGTTTGATGTTATGCTGAAGTGGCACTGTATTATTATGCTTGAAGCGCTCGCCGCTAAACGTTACGCAAGATATCCCGCCACCCTCCCGCCGAACCGGTGAACCCTCGCCCCGGACACTGAATTACAGCCTTACTTACTGGATTTTTACTGTTTTAAAGTTTTTATGCTCTAATTTCTCGTTTCCACAATGTTTCCAAACATTTATGCATTGAGATGTTTGTGGTGAGACTTTAGATAATTATTATAATGCAGTGTAGCACTAAATAAAGCACAGGAAATACACTAAATGATTTTACCAAATTTAAATCCTCTGGAATATAATCAAGAGGAAGATGGATGATCACAAACCATCAAACCACCAAACTGAACTGCTTGAATTTTTACACCAGGAGTAAAGCAGCATAAAGTTATCCAAAAGCAGTGTGTAAGACTGGTGGAGGAGAACATGATGCAAAGATGCATAAAAAAAAACTGTGATTAAAAACCAGGATTATTCCACCAAATATTGATTATTTCTGAACTCTTAAAACTTTATGAATATGAACTTGTTTTCTTTGCATTATTTGAGGTCTGAAAGTTCTGCATCTTTTTTTGTTATTTCAGTCATTTCTCATTTTCTGTAAATAAATGCTCTAAATGCACTGAATGAATGAGAAGAGAGTGTGTCCAAACGTTTGACTGATACTTTATATGAACAGATACTATTGTAATTATCCTGCTGTATGTTATAATAGAGTGTTCAGGTTGTCTGGGCTCTGTGGAACAGTGCAGGATCTCTCAGGCGAGTGTGTCTCTGCTCAGTGCACAATTCACTACTGCCCTCGCACTAATAATAGCTCAGCCCTGCTGGTGGTGCTTTACTTACATTTACAACATCTGTACAAATACAGAAACTCATCCAGCAGACCGTCATCATAACTGTATTTTAACACCAGATACTGTCCTAAAAATAAACTATATTATTGTCAATTTATGTCCATTTATTGCTGCTTTTAAATTATAATGTAATATCATAATAATGCAGTTGCACCACTTTAAAAAGCAAATAATTACTGATTATTATTATTATTATATTTATAATGGACTACATTTGGATTTTGTGTTTGGATAGTTAGTTTTTCCTTAGTAAATGAAATCATTATTTTAAAAAGGTGCTTTTTATATTTACTCAGGGTATATTTGTCTGATTTCTAATCATGAATTTACCTCAGCAGTGCTGTTTTAATCATAAATTGACCCTAGTAGTGCTGTTTTAATCATAAAGTGGCAGTGCTGTTTTAATCATAAATTCACCTTAGTAGTGCTGTTTTAATAATACATTTACCTTAGTAGTGCTGTTTTAATCTTAAGTTGGCAGTGCTGTTTTATTCATAAATGTACCTTAGTAGTGCTATTCTAATCGTATGTTTGCCTCAGTAGTGCTGTTTCAATCATATATTTACCTCAGCAGTGCTGTTTTAATCATGAATTTACCACAGCAGTGCTATTCTAATTGTGAATTTATGTCAGTAGTGCTATTATATGTGTGTGTGTGTGTGTGTGTGTGTATGAGTGTGTGTGTGTGTGTGTATACTATAGTGTGGAAGTGGCTCTATTGTTATCTCGCAGCTTAAACAGGGCCCGGGGCCGAGGACAGCGCATTAAAGGCAGAGAGGAGAAGCACCGACTGTTACATAACACACACACACACACACACACACACACACACTCACCAGCCTAGCTGCTGTAGAGCAGGAGAACACAAACAAGCCCTTAAGCCTACGTCCTATAACGCGCATGCATGCACACACACACACACACACACACACTACACACTACACACACACTCTCTCTCTAGTTCGTTGCATCAGCACACTTCTGGACACTGCAAAACACACACACCTGAAAAACCCTTGCAGTTCCTCTGCTTTAGATGGGAGATGTATTTTTGGAAAATGTCAGAAGCGTGATCACAGTCAGATCAGTTTTCCCTGCTGAGAGAAACTGCAGATAATATATATTTATATATATTTTGTAAATGCAATTTCATGGCGGTTCATAAAAGTCTTTAACAGCGGCATCAATACATTTTTGATCTATCAGACTATAAAAGAAACACATAATGAATCATGTAGTAACTTAAAAACAGTGTTAAACAAACCAAAATACTCTGTAATACTCTTATCTGGGGAGCTGTTTGTTAACTTGTGTTTTCTGAGGCTGGAAACTCTGATGATCTTATCCTGTACAACAGAGGAAACTCTCGCTCTTCTATACTTTCCTAGGGCCTTTCCTAGAGTCCTGATGAGTGCCAGTTTCCTCATCATAACATTTCAAAGTTCTTTTAAAAAATCTTCTTTTTGTATTGACTAACCTTTATTTTTTCTTAAAGTATTTTAAGAAAACTCAACAACACACCCGCCCAGAAATCCATCCTTCCTCCTGGTGACCAGGTGCTGACGCTGTCCCCAGACAGTGTGAGGAGAGCATTCAGCAGGATCAATGCTCGGAAAGCTCCTGGGCCTGACAACATTCCTGGCCGTGTGCTGAGAGACTGTGCCTGGGAACTCGCAGAGGTTTATACTGACATTTATAACACCTCTCTGAGTCAGGCGGTGGTTCCCACATGCTTCAAAGCCACCACCATCAACCCTGTCCCAAAGAAGGCATCGTCATCCTGTTTCAATGACTATCGTCCAGTTGCACTCACCCCCATCCTCATGAAGTGCTTCGAACGACTAGTCATGCATCACATCAAGTCTTTGCTCCCTCCCTCCCTGGACCCCTACTAGTTTGCTTATCGGTCAAATCGCTCGACCGATGATGCCATCTCCACTGTTCTCCACTCAGCCCTCACACACCTAGACAAGAAGAACTCCTACGTCAGAATGCTGTTTGTTGACTTCAGCTCAGCGTTCAACACAAGCGTCCCCCAACAGCTCATACACAAACTGGACAGTCTGGGGCTGAGCACTTCACTGTGCAACTGGCTGTTAGACTTCCTGACTGGAACACCACAGGCAGTGCGGGTTGGCAGCAGCACATCCAGCATCACCACACTGAACACAGGGGCTCCCCAAGGATGTGTGCTGAGCCCCCTTCTGTTCACTCTGCTGACCCACGATTGCACACCAGCACACACCTCCAACCTCTTCATCAAGTTTGCGGATGACACGACGGTGGTGGGTCTCATCAGCAACAACGATGAGTCACACTACAGGAGAGAGGTGAGCCGCCTGGCCTCCTGGTGCAAACACAATAATCTCTCTCTGAACACAGAGAAGACCAAGGAGATTGTTGTGGACTTCAGGAGAACTCACACACTGCACACCCCTCTGTTCATCAACGGAACTGCTGTGGAGAGGGTGAGCAGCACCAAGTTCCTGGGTGTGCACGTCACAGAGGACCTCTCCTGGAGCACCAACTCAGCGTCACTGGCCAGGAAGGCAAACCAGCGTCTCTACTTTCTACGCAAGCTGAGAAGAGCTGGAGCCCCCACCCCCATCATGACCACTTTCTACAGAGGGGCCATCGAGAGCATCCTGACCAGCTGTTTCACCGTGTGGTACGGCCTGCACAGCATCCTGCCGCAGGACCCTCCAGCGCATCGTGAGAGCAGCTGAGAAGATTGTTGGCACCTCTCTCCCCTCCCTTCAGGACTTGTACAGCTCCCGCCTCACACGGAAAGCCCTCCGTCTGGCAGGAGATCCCTCCCACCCACTACACAGCTTCTTCATCCTGCTGCCATCAGGGAGGAGACTGCGGAGTCTCGGGTCTAGGACCAGCAGACTGCGAGACAGCCCCATCCATCAGGCTGTGAGGATGCTGAACTCTCTTCCTGCTCTACCCCCCATCCCAATCCTGCCCCCAGCACACACTCACTCAGCATCCTGACCCCCCCACTAATAAAGTACTGAAACTCTGCACTACAATGCACAAAGTACTGGTCCCTTCCAAACGGACTTGCACTACACAACACCTGCACTACTGATATACTTGCACTGTCAATACGCACTTTAATTCCACTTAATTAAACTGTGAACTTTAAGGACTTACGCACCCATTCACTTTACCAGCCTTAAGCTATATACCATATACCGTATTTGCACTACTGTTATTTACTATTTTTACTGTCATTCCATCTCAATCACCATCAATATTGCACTATTGTCTTACGTATGTTTATTGTGTCTTGCTGTATTGAACATATAGTGTCTCCCACTCTTTTATATTATAATTATATATCTATTTTTACTTATTTACTTATATTTATATATCTATTCCTCCCCCACACCACTGCTCCTTGTTTTTGTCTCATGTATGTCTATTTGTGTCCCTGCTGTATTGTACACATAGTGTCTCCCATTCTCCTTTATTATATCTATTATCTGTACTTGCTGTAAAATTGGGAAGGAGAGTAACGTAATTTCAATTCTCTGTATGTCCTGTACATATGCAGTACTGACAATAAAACTACTTGACTTGACTTTATTTTTTCTTTACTTTTAGTAGTTTTTGCTTCTCATAATCTGCATTAAAACATTACTCACATATTCACTATTCACTGTATACCACAAGAAATTCAAGTAATTAACTCTTGATGAGTTCAGCACAGCTGTTAACTGAAAGCCTGAATTCCAGGAGACTCTACCTCATAAAACTGACTGAGAAAATCCAGCAGAGATATGATTGTGAGAAGTATTTATATGTTTTTAGTGTTATTGATGATTCTGATGGACGGTCTGTTATTAGGATGTTCTTGTTCGGACACTGTTGTGTTTTAGTATAATGTCAGAAGCGTGACGCTGAAATAAACTGAAATAAACTGAATTAAACTCTTTGTGTGAATCCGACCTGCAGACGTGTCTCAGATCCAGCATTAACCCTTTCTTTCTCTGCTCCTCGTTAAGCACTATTTCCTGGTGATCTTCGGTCATGACGGGCAGAAGCCTCTGGAGCTGCGAGCCGAGGAGGAGGCGGACTGCAGCGAGTGGGTGGAAGCCATTCAGCAGGCCAGGTACAGCACAGCAAGGACATTTACTCTATTTTACTGTAGAATTATTATTATTATTTCTCCTGCTGCAGCGGCCTGGTTTAATAACACTACAGATATAACAGATCTTCTGTAGTCCTGTCTTTTAAATCGTGTACCAGGACTTGTTCTGTATACAGTCTACAGGTAAAGGTGATATAAAACCCTCTTTTATCTGCAGTAAAATAAATTATTTACACTCTGAAAACGGTATTTGTTTTGGAGAGACTCTCCTACAGGACACTCTGAAAAGCTGCATGTTCTCTCTCTACACTACATTAATTAACTTCAGATCAGTAACAGGAATCTATGCAAATTGATGCAAATCTGCATGTTTGGAAATAGATATAAAAAAATAGAGAAAACATAACGAAACTAAAGAGAGAGAGAGAGAGAGACAGAGCGATATATATAGAGTGATATTTTGAGAAACAGAGATAGAGAGTGAGTGTGTGTGTACTGTTATTATTACTATTATAATAAATATATAAATTATAAATGTTATATATCTTTTGCTTTATCTTACTTTTTCTTTTAACTATAAACTATACCTTTAACTTTCATGTGCTTTTGTAACTTTTTTCTCTTTTCTGTAACTTTTTTATTTCTGTTTATTATTATTATTATTATTATTATTATTATTATTATTATTATTATTATTATTATAAGTAGTAGTAGTAGTAGTAGTATTTTCTAATATCTGTTTACTTTTATTATTAGTTGCTTTGACAATAGCGTATAAAATTACATTTATGCAAGAAAAGCAACACTAAACTGATTGTTTGAGAGAGATAGAAAGAGAGAGATAGAAAGAGAGAGATAGAAAGAGAGAGATAGAAAGAGAAAGATAGAAAGAGAGACAGAGAAAGAGAGAGAGAGAGACAACCAGTGTTGAAAAAAACACACAATATCAATTATTATAACTAATTTCTAATATTACTGATGTATTACTTATTATTACACATTTATAAAGTATCCACACTCTTATTTCCTTTTATTGTAAGTTACCATTAATAATATGTATAATTGTTAAATCTTGTAAATATCTCAAGTTCTGTTGTTGTAATTGTATGTAATCTTTCTTTTATTTTATTATTATTTTTTTATATATATGTTTTCTGTTATATGTTTTGGCAATAATGTTGCTTGTTACATTTATGCCAATAAAACACTGTTAAACTGAAATTGAACGGAGCGAGAGAGAATGAGAGAGAGTAATAGAGAGAGAGAGAAAGAGTGATAGAGTGAGAAAGAGATAGAAAGAGTGATAGAGAGAGAGAGAGAGAGAGAGAGAGAGAGAAAGAGTGATAGAGTGAGAAAGAGATAGAAAGAGTGATAGAGAGAGAGAGAGTGATAGAGAAAGAGAGAGATACAGAGAGAGAGAGTGATAGAGAGAGAGAGAGAGAGATAGAGAGAGAGAGAGTGATAGAGAGAGAGAGAGTGATAGAGAGTGATAGAGAGAGAGAGTGATAGAGAAAGAGAGAGATACAGAGAGAGAGAGTGATAGAGAGAGAGAGAGAGAGATAGAGAGAGAGAGAGTGATAGAGAGAGAGAGAGAGAGAGAGAGAGAGATAGAGAGAGAGAGAGTGATAGAGAGAGAGAGAGAGTGATAGAGAGTGATAGAGAGAGAGAGAGAGAGAGAGAGAGAGAGAGTGATAGAGAGAGAGAGAGAGAGACAGAGAGAGAGAGAGAGAGTGATAGAGAGAGAGAGAGAGAGATAGAGAGTGATAGAGAGAGAGAGAGAGAGTGTTAGAGAGAGAGAGAGAGAGAGTGTTAGAGAGAGAGAGAGAGAGAGAGAGAGAGAGAGTGTTAGAGAGAGAGAGAGAGAGAGAGAGTGTTAGAGAGAGAGAGAGAGAGAGTGTTAGAGAGAGAGAGAGAGAGAGAGAGAGAGAGTGTTAGAGAGAGAGAGAGAGAGAGTGTTAGAGAGAGAGAGAGAGAGTGTTAGAGAGAGAGAGAGAGAGAGAGAGAGAGAGTGTTAGAGAGAGAGAGAGAGAGAGAGAGTGTTAGAGAGAGAGAGAGAGAGAGTGTTAGAGAGAGAGAGAGAGAGAGTGTTAGAGAGAGAGAGAGAGAGAGAGAGAGAGAGTGGTTGATGATCTGGTTAAATCCCTGTATTTTCTCACACACTCTCCATCTGTATCTGCAGCTCTGTGTTCAGTAGTTCAGACTGAGGTCGAGCGCTGCTGCCCTCTGTTTATAGATTACATCACACACACACACTACACAGACACTCTATCCAGTCTTTCTTTGAGAAATTTTGTTTTTAAACATTTCTAAACATTTTATACTCTTTTATTGATGCTGCTTTTATAATAAAATCATGTTTACAGTGGATGAATAGAATGCAGAGCTTGATAACACACAGAGAGATTGTTTAAACTTCTGTAAATTATCTTTCTACAGAGGTTCTGTTTATTTAAAACATTATTTATATTCAGAAAGGATGAAAAAAGAAAAAAGTGAATATATTTTAATAACAGCTGTGCACTCAAATGTGATCATCCTTCATCCTACCGCACATCTGTAATTACATCATACAGAATATGCTGCACAGATACACTCTGTCTCAAAACTGTTGATGCACATGAGTATTTATATAAGCTGTATTACTGTAACCCATCTGTAACAGTAAATATAATATCACTCCACTGTACAACACTGCATTCTGTAACACTGACTGTAAAATAGAGAGAGTAGCATCTCTAGTGGTGATACTCTGGACTCAGAACACAGATAACTGCACCATGTAACTCTGGTGAAGCGAAAAATACAGGTTAACACTCTGCAGAACTGTGTAACACTGTGTAAACATGATTGAGTGTAAATATTAGTGTAAAATCCTGTAATAAAACTCTATTCCCTCAGTGAACATGCTCCTCCCACTTTCTCTAAACGACGCATCTGTATCTCTCTCAGCTTGTCCAGAAATGCATGTGTAAAGTGTGACCTTTTAATGGCAACTCGAAGTGTAAATTGACTGCAATATATTATTAGAGAATTGTGCTAAGCTAATTGTGTAAAAGTGTGACAGAAATATGTTTCACGCTGCTGTTCTTCAACTCCTCCAGTTACTCTGACCTCATCATCGAGCGGGAGGTGCTCATGCAGAAATACATTCACCTGGTGCAGATCCTGGAGACGGAGAAGGTGGCAGCCAATCAGCTCCGGACTCAGCTGGAGGACCAGGATACGGAGATCGAGAGGCTCAAGTCTGAGGTTAGACATTTAATCTGATCTGAGATTAAAAACTGATAATATCCGGAATACACTGTGTTAATTATTTTCCTAGTGTACGCAATTTACAAAATGGTCATTTTGACCAATTATTTAAGAAAAAAGGGGTAAAACTTTGCTATCATATCAACAGGAAAAGTACACCTTGCTCGCTGTAAACATGCAAAAGGCATGTACTAATTCTCAGAGGTGCTAACTTTATGCATTTTGCAGATAATTCACCAGGGGATACGAACATATATCTGATTTTGTTTCCTTATTTATGCTTATTAATAAAAGTTTTTGTTTATTTTGGTTATTATTTATTTACACATTACACTCTTGGTTTTAAAGTTTAACGGTTGTAATCAGGTGGTTTGTTTCTGTTTTGTTTTCAGATTGTTGTCCTGAATAAAACAAAGGAGAGGATGCTTCCGTTTCAGTCCATTCAGGATGAGGAAGATCCTGATATAAAGAAAATCAAAAAGGTATATTATTTAAATTAAAGGTTTAGATTTAACATTGATTTTAAGATTCAAGCCATACTTGCTGTGAATGTAGTCGAGCTAAAAACTTATATTATATACATCACTCTCTCAGGCCTCTCTTGTGTTTCTGGTGATCGTGGAGACTCAATTTCCCACAATCCACCTTCTTCTGTACTTTCGGTCATGTGTTCTCTTCCTACCAATCAGAGACAGTTCCCACATTCACAGTCACCTGAGTACTAGATTATCTGCGCCTATATTTAATGTCCCTGTTCTTTATAAACACCTATCTGTCTGTTTGTCCGGTTCTTTGCGAAGTATTGCCAACACAGTACTTGATCTTTTATTGGTTTTTGACTCTGATTCGGTTTATAACTTAATTTTCTCTTTTATGGGTTTTTTTTATCCTCTGTGATTTTATCCCTGTCCAGAACGATCATGTACGTGTTTTTCTCAGACGTCCTCTGTAGAAGAGTGAAATATCGTCCAGATAGGTCTTAATCCACCGTATTTTTCAGTAAACCTGTACCTCCTATCTCTCGGTGGTCTTCTCTCGGTTCAGGTGCAGAGCTTCATGCGTGGTTGGCTCTGTCGGAGAAAGTGGAAGATAATCGTGCAGGACTACATCTGCTCTCCTCACGCCGAGAGCATGAGGAAGAGGAACCAGATCGTCTTCAACATGGTGGAGGCCGAGACCGAGTACGTTCTTCAGCTCTCCATACTCGTCAACTGCTTCCTGCGGCCGCTCAGGATGGCGGCCAGTTCCAAAAAACCGCCCATCAGCCATGATGACGTCAGCAGTGTCTTCCTCAACAGGTTTCCTCTCTCGGTTTGGTTTGTTTTCACACAGGCACAAATCTAAATGCACCAAAATGCGCCCCAACAAACTATGTGAGCACAATGTTGTATATCTGTGCAGCATATAGCTACATACATGCTTTAACACTGAATGCAGAACTCTTTGCTGGGCTTTAATTGGGTAGAGTGGTCCCTGCGGTTGCATTGTAAAGCGAATTTGTGTGAGCAGTGAACGCTGCACATACGGCATTCTGTATGTAAACAGCTTAGCATGGAGCAGCAGCAGAGACAGATACAGAGCTTGTTAATAGCTGTAGTTTTTTTTTTCTGGGTAATACATCAGTTAAACTGCACCTGAACAGCCGGTTAGCTCAAACATGAGGAGTATATTTAACCCTAACCCACCTGAGAGCAAATACTGTATTCACACTTGCTGAAACAAACCGCACCAAAGGTACCTTCGAACCAGAGTCTGAATAGCGTTATTGTGAAAATGCTCTTGAATCTCGATGATTAAAAACTATCTATAATGACCATCTTCTATTTTGCTAAACTTAACTTTTGTATGAATATATACGATTATATTCAAGATTGGGGCACTAATCCCACAGCACTCCCACATTTCTAGCACCAGGTAGCACTTTAGGGACCGTAGAAAAAATACCGGACAAAACGAGTAATGAATAATTCTGTTAAACTTTCTCAATATGTGATCTTGTGATATCAAACCAATATTTCATTATTTGTGTAAATTACTTTGTATGGTGCGATTGGTTTCACATATTTCTCCTATGGTCCCTAAAGTGTCCACAAATAATTGGACATTCAGGCAAATGGTGTATTAAAGATAATCCAGGCCAATGTAAAAATGAGATTTAGTTTTAGTGAACGATGTCCTGATTCAGATTTTTTTTTTTTTTTATTTCAGTGAGACTATAATGTTTCTTCATGAGATTTTTCACCAAGGGCTAAAAGCAAGAATCGCCAACTGGCCAACGTTAGTTTTAGGTGAGTGTCTCTTATCTAAATAACAAGGTTTTTACCTAACAAAAGTAAAAAATATACACTTATCATCAGAGAAATGCAAAAACTGTTCAGACTGAAGTGTGGGATTGTGATGCTATTTGACAAAAGATACAAGTCACCAGGATCAATAAGTGATTATAAATTTTGGGTAATATTTATTGATCTACGCATACAGAAGTAGTGTAATGCATGTGTAACTGTTTTACCGTTTAGTATTTACTTTAAATTTGTTTATTTTATTATTACTATGCATTATTATTAATATTTTATTTTTTATTGTACTAAATACATTTGTTTTAGCTTTTTTGCTGTTTATTTTTTATATTTTATTAATCTATTTTTTATCTATTTTTATTTTTTATTCACTGTTATTTAATTTTTTATTTTTTTATAATGTAAAATGATTAAATTTAGTTTTTAATGGCATGTCAATCCATGTTTTTGTAAATGCTCAACTACATTGAAAATGAGGGTTACCCTCAATGTACTTCCGAGTCGAACTAAAGATTAGTTAATTGATTAATTGATTGATTGATTGATTGATAGACTACAGTCTGGCATGACCACCCACCAAGTTTCATTCCTGTTTGTGCTGATTGTCCTGATTCTGCTTTTGTATGTCTTTATTTTGCAGCTGATCTGTTTGATATTTTGCTGCCGATGTTAAACATCTACCAAGAGTTTGTGCGGAACCACCAGTACAGCCTGCAGGTTCTAGCTAACTGTAAGCAGAACCGGGACTTTGATAAGCTGCTGAAGCAGTACGAGTCCAACGCTGCATGTGAGGGACGGATGCTGGAGACGTTCCTCACCTACCCCATGTTCCAGGTAATCAGCAGAACCTTTCACTGATTAGATAACGCTTGATCAGAATCAGTGTTTAAAGAAATATTCGATTTAAATTTAATATTATTTTAATCATTATTGTTCCTCCGGTTCTAGATTCCTCGATACATCATCACTCTGCATGAGCTTCTCGCGCACACGCCCCACGAACACGTCGAGCGCAAGAGTCTGGAATTCGCCAAATCCAAACTGGAGGAGCTCTCCAAGTGCGTAAAAATCACACTGATCTCTTAAAAAAAACACTTTAGTATTAAAAACACTTTCTATAGTATTAATCATCTTTAATTTCAAATTATATTACTGTAGGAAATTTAGTGGAGTTATTTGATGGCACAATTACAAAAAAATGCATATTTGTTTGTATATAGACCAGAAATTACACTCCTATTAAATAAAATCAAAGGATTATTAAATAACTCAACTGAAGTCTTAAAGAACACTTTATTATAGATGTTTCAAGTAATAATGCTTTTTTGTCTAATTAATAGAATGAAACGTGTTGTGTGTATGCTGTAAACATAACCCGTAATAAAAGTGTTTTTATTAATGATTTTATTGTGTTTTATTGTATATAATGAGGATGTGGTTTGTGTTTATGTGCAGGATGATGCACGACGAGGTGAGCGACACGGAGAACATCCGTAAGAATCTGGCGATCGAGCGAATGATCGTGGAGGGCTGCGACATCCTGCTGGATACCAGCCAGACCTTCGTACGACAAGGTGAGTCTGAGTATCTCCAGCAGACTGAGCTTCATCATCTTCTTCATCTTCATTCACAGATAAACTGCTAATATCAGTGAGCTGGTGTCTCGTGATATCTGGCGCAGTGGTTTATACAGAGCGCTGTAATGAGTTCAGAGTGTCGGATAGAATAACACTCATCCTGTATAAAGTCGAATTCAGTGAGACAGTGCTGTCTAGTCTCCTCATCCTTTCAGAACCTTCAGAACCTTCACATTCTGTAGTTTGGATTATAAGATAATATAAGATAATAATATTCTTTTATACAATTATATATTGAAATGTAACTATTTTTCTCAGGGGTTTCTGTGATTTTATTCCCGTCCAGAACGATCATGTAGGTGTTTTTCTCAGACGTCCTCTGAGAAAATTACAGGCTGAATTATCTACTGTTTTTCTCTGAACTCCGTGCTCCTCCGGTAATTTTAGTGCCGTCCGGACGCACATCTCTGAGTTTCGTCTCCTCGACTTTAATAAAATAGATATTTGTCCACCGCTGCGCACCGTAATTACTGTACACTTTGGGCGTGCCACTGTTTCCATGGAGATTCACAGACTGTAAACACAACAGCGAGTGGAAATGGAGGAGCTACTGAACGCTGTGATGATGTCATGTGACCAAGAGAATCTAACGCATAAAAACTCACTGATCCTCCTGTTTTTATAATTGCAGTCCAGATGCAGGAGTTTTATCACTAAAGAGTAGAAGAGTGAAATATTTGTATTTTTAACAGACGCCCCCCTGAGAAACTGATCTCGTCCAGATAGGACTTAAATGCTAAATTTTGACTGTCTGTGATGCTGATTGATTGATTGATTGATTGATTGAGTGGCTGATTGTAAAAGCTAATGAATCTGTATTTTATTAATATTTTATGTGAACGCTCGTCTCCTGCAGGCTCTCTGATCCAGCTGCCGTCGGCGGAGAAGGGGAAGCTCAGTAAGGTGAGGCTGGGTTCTCTCTCTCTGAGGAAAGAGGGGGAGCGGCAGTGCTTCCTCTTCACCAAACACCTCCTCATCTGCACCCGAACCTCCGGCGGGAAACTGCACCTGCTCAAAGTGAGTCTCCGCTAATGCTAATGCTAACGCTAATACTGTGAAACTACAGCTGTGTACAACACTACCGTCTGCACCGCCTGAGGGAGGACAGACTGAATAACTGACTTATTAATTATTTATTAATCATGTATGAATAGTATGTGTACTTTAGTGCAATAGTGAGTGTTAAAATGCACTAATTTAACAGCACATACGTGTTTTGTGCAGCATATTTTAAGTACAAGCCGTGAAGGAGGGTCAAAGATAATTTTATCCCATTTTTCCCCAATTTATCTGGCCAATTGTCCTGCCCATTCAGAGAGAGTGCCATCTACTGTACCCACCCAGAGAGAAACTACAAGGACAACTGTGCTCTCTCGGGGCTCCGGCAGCTGATGACCAGTATTTAAAACAGCAATAGAGGTTAATAATATGCCTGTTTTAAACAAGGGTAGTCTTGGTAAAAATGTGGAATCTTAGTAAATGGGCTGAAACTACAGTTTTTTTTTCACATTGCGTTGTTGTTACTATTTAATATATATTAAAAGCCAGATATTTTATTGTGCTATTGTAATAAACAGATTAACAGTTTATTTTATAGAGCGAACTGTGCCATTTAAGGATGAGTTTGATGGAGTTTGTAAAAGGAAAGAGTAAAATATGCGGATGTTTTGGCTGATTTGACATTTGACATGGTTGGAGGTACAGTAGGTGTTAGAGGTTTTATAGCAAATTGCTCCGGTCTGTGTTGGTGGAGTTTGGGTTCTCAGGCCGGGTGCTGAGCACAGTAAGCTATAAGATCTGGTGAATGGTCGTGGAGCTGTGTGCTACAGTATGAGCATTTGTAATTTTATAATTTAACAATATACTTTATATATAATTAATTCAGCTTGTTTGATCTGTTATGGTTTACAGCAGGGAGGAACTCTGTCTCTGATAGAATGCACTCTGATTGAAGAATTGGATGCCAATGATGAGGACTGTAAGTATACTAAATAGCTGTAAAATAACAATTAATAACTGTTTTATTTGTCTTGTTTCTTGTTTTGGTGAATTTCCTGTTCAAATACACATAATGTCCTGTACCTTTATGTCCTGTAGATAACGCTGCAGGTCAGGGCTTCAGTCATCTGGAGTTTAAGGTGGTGGTGGAGCCGCCGGACGGTTCGTCCTTCTCGGTGGTGCTGCTCGCTCCATCTCGCCAGGAGAAAGCAGCCTGGACCAGCGACATCAGCCAGGTAAACTTCAGGACAACACTGTGGAATCTGTGGGAGCCTAAGCTTCCAGTTAAGAGTTAAAAATGACCCGCCACCATGTTTAACATCTGACAAAAAAACTCTAAATCAGGGGTCGGCAATAGGCGGCATAAAACGACAATAAAAAAAAATAATAAAATGCTTCTCTGGAGAGCTTTTGTTTACCATCCTCCCCTGTCTCTCTCTCTGTTGCTCAGTGTGACTTTAGTTTAGTTTCCACCTGTTCTTGTTTTTCCACCAGTTCTTAGGCTCCCGTTCTCCTTATGAGATAATTATTCAACGAACAAAAAAGTGTTAAACAAACCAGAATATATTTTATATTTTACATTCTTCAAAGTAGATTTTTAACACAAACATATTTTTAAACATTTTACAGTGCGTGGAAAAGTCCGGACAGGTTGTGTAAATATATAAATATAAACACTAACATTGACTGGTACTCGGGGGTTAATGGGTTATTGTAATTGAGTGTGTGTTCGGAGGGCCGTGTTTTTCTGTAATTCTCAGGACTGTAAATGCAGAGGGACCGGGGTGTGTGTACACACACACACACACACACACACACTCTAACACTCTGTAACACACTGCAGAGCCGAGCAGAGCGCGGTGGGTCTGGTGCGGCGGCAGGCCCGGCAGCAGGTCCGTCTCTGGGGGGCGGTGTGTTTGTGGTGCAGGCGAGGTTGAGGCTCTGGGGACGAGGTGCTGCTTGTTTTGAAGTTCAGGGTGTTTCCAGTCCCTCCCTCCACCTGCAGGGTATCCCCACCGGACCGGTACACCCCCACCGGACCAGAACCCCTGCGCTTATTCAGAGCGTAGCAGCATTTAACCCCTGTGTAGCATCAATATTCTGTATAACCTGCTCGTCCTGAGGGTCAAAAACTGAGAATAGTGCTATTCGAGTAATGTTTTAATCCATATTATAGCAAGAACTACTCAAATAAGTAAATAAAAATCTTAAAAGAAGAATAAAAAAAATGAAAATTGAGAACTTTTTATTTTACCCATGTTCAAGTCAGAGATCATCCACCACCATGTTTAACAGCAGTGAAAAGAAGTGAAAAGCCCCTAATGATGAACCTATGCTTTGATACATAGGTAACTCCCGCTCTTCCTTTCTTGGGGCCGTCCTGATGAGAGCCAGTTTCATCATTATAATGTTTTTGTTGGCCTTTGTTTTACAGCTGCTAATCTAAGTGAAAATTACCCTCAGTTACCACATGTTTACCCATTTTTGAGACCACCATGTTTAACAGCAGTAAAAAAAAGCAGAACCTATGCTGTAAAACAGAGGTTACAATGATGAAACTGGCTCGCATCAGGACCGCCCCAGGAAATTAAAAGCACTAGTTGCCTCAGTTTCACAGGAAAAGTTCATAATTAGAGGCTTTTCACTGCTGTTAAACATGGTGGTGGATGATCTCTGACTTAAACATGGGTAAACATGTGTGTTTGGGAACAGAGGGTAATTTCCGCTTGGATGAGCAGCTTTAGGACATCTAAATCCAGATACCAGTAAACGCTGTGTGACCTGTGTTATTTTCAGCAGGGTTATTATAGTATAAGAGAAGTGAAACTATCAGGAGATAAATATAATGTGTTTTATTTCCTGTTTCCTGATCGGTGGCGAAGTGTATCGATAATATCCGCTGTAACGGCCTGATGACCAGCGTGTTCGAGGAGAACTCCAAAGTCACCGTTCCTCACATGCTCAAGTGAGATCTTATATAAAAATACAGTTCTGAAAATAATAAGAAACACTTAAAAATGATGAGTTTCTTTGATTTTACCAAATTAAAAACCTCTGGAATATAATCAAGAGGAAGATGGATGATCACAAACCATCAAACCACCAAACTGAACTGCTTGAATTTCTGCACCAGGAGTAAAGCAGCATAAAGTTATCCAAAAGCAGTGTGTAAGACTGGTGGAGGAGAACATGATGCCAAGATGCATAAAAAAACTGTCATTAACTTGTTCTTTGCATTATTTGAGGTCTGAAAAAATATCTTTTGTTGTTTCAGCCATTTCTCATTTTCTGCAAATAAATATTTTTATTTGTAATTTGGGAGAAATGTTGTCTGTAGTTTATAGAATAAAACAACAATGTTCATTTTACTCAAACATAAACCTATAAATAGCAAAATCAGAGAAACTGATTCAGAAACTGAAACTAAAACATGCATCTTGGCATCATGTTCTCCTCCACCAGTCTTTCACACAGCTTTTGGATAACTTTATGCTAGTTTGTGATCATCCATCTTCCTCTTGATTATATTTGGTCAAATCAAAGAAACTGTATTCATCTAATCGTTAACTGATTAGAGAGCGCAGTATAAATTGTGACTCTGCCCCCTGCAGGTCAGACGTGCGGCTGCATAAAGATGACGTGGATATCTGCTTCAGTAAGACTCTGAACTCCTGTAAGGTTCCTCAGATACGTTACGCCAGCGTGGAGCGTCTGCTGGAGCGCCTGACCGACCTGCGCTTCCTCTCCATCGACTTCCTCAACACCTTCCTGCACACCTACCGCATCTTCACCACCGCCGCCGTCGTCATGGACAAGCTGGCCGACATCTACAAGAAGCCCTTCACCTCCATCCCCGTCAGGTCAGGCCTGTGATGATGTCAGCAGTCTGCTATTGTGATGTCATTTCAGTGAGAATTAATTTGTCGTTATTCATTTGTTATCCATTTAACCTGAACATCAGTATTTGTAGGTAAAATGTAATTTTAAAGGGTTTAGAATTAAAGGGTCAATAAAACTAAAACACTGACACTATGACCCAAAAATCACTGGTTACAACCCGGGTCATGCTGCTTCTGCATCAGCAGCCAGAGTCTGAGAGAGAGAGAGAGAGAGAGAGAGAGAGAGAGTACAGTAGGTCATTATGCTGCTTCTCTGCTAATTTGGGGGGGAAGAAATAATTACATGGGTAAACAAATCTATATAATTATATAATATAATGATGTATATAATTAAATATAATATAATTATATATGAACAGTATTGATGTCCCTAACCCAAACCCTCCTCCTCCTCCTCCCTCCCGCTGCTCCACTCTCACTGTCACTCACAGGGTTCAGTATCACTCATCTGACCGTTTGTCCATCTCCTCCATCTGTCCAGACTACAGCCTGAAGATCACAAGGCTAGCCCTGGACCAGTCCAAGTAAACACCATGTGTCTGTCTGTCCTTCTCCTCCTGTATCTCCTGTGTTCCAAACCTTTACACTCATGTAATAATAACAAACATAATAATAAACATAATATTAATAATCATATTAATAATAATAATAACTAGAGAAGTGAATGTCTTAATGGAAACATAGGATGGTTGTGCAGTTAAGGTATTCTGGTGGTGGCAAAGCCATCGCTAAGTGGTTGTTAAGGGGGTTGTAGGTAGTTGCTATAGTGTTGTTGCTAGATGGTTGCTATGGTATCCCATGTGGCTGCTATGGTGTGGCTAAGTGGTTTCTAAGGTACAGTCCATAGTCCAAAACAAGCACTGAGAAGTAGTTTATATTCAACTGGAGAATGTATACAGGTTGTTTGTCTCCGTTACTGGTTCAGAAAGAAGTAAGATGTGAGATAAATGGTTTTAAATGTGGTAAATTATACAAAATAGAGAAAGTTTTGGCTTGTTTGACTTTGAAGAAATTTAAGGATTTTAATGGTCTGTGGTCAATAAAATAAAAATGGAGCTTATTACATTATTCTACCTGATTTCTGACTGTTTTGGTACAGACAGCGTTTGAGAAGTAGTTTATAAGTGGAAAGGATTGTTAATAAACTTAGTACCATGCAGGGTATAATTTTGGTATGGTAAACATCTGAAATAAAGAGATGTGGAATTTGAAGTCTAAGACAGTTATTCAGTCATTAATTATTTCAGTCAAATACTTCTTAGTAAAATATAATATATGCAATTAATTTAGATTAATTAATCACAAAGGTTTTATTTTGTTTAAAAGCTTGACAGCACTCAATATAAGATACACATAAAACATATTAATGGTTTAGGATTTAAATGTGAGCATCACATGATAATTTTCACATTATAACAGCATAACTTTCACTCCAAGATGGATTGAGAGATGAATTTTTGAAAATAAGTTTTTTCTCTTTTCTCTCTGTATCTCTCCCTCTCTCTTTCTCTCTCTCTCTTTCCTCTGCTCTCTCTCTCTGTCTCTCTCTCTCTCTCTCTCTCTCTCTCTCTCAGGTCTCTGGAGCTCTTCTTCGCCACTAACCAGGGCCCTTGGGGCAGCGAGCACCTGAACAACAAGTCCCCGCGACTCTCGCGCAAGTTCAGCTCTCCGCCGCCGCTCTCCATCCCCTCGCGCACCTCCTCACCTGTGCACTCGCGCAAGCTCTCGCTCAGCTCCCCGGTGGGGGGCGGGAAGACCGGTGCTCTGGACCTGTCGGCCGGAGCCTCGTCCTCCGCCGCCAGCAGCCCCACCTCCCCCTACAACCCCGCCCTCACCTCCCCCCCGCCCACCTGCACCCGGGCCCCGCTGGACCTCAGCCGCGGCCCCACCTCACCTGAGCTGCCCCCAACCACCCCGGAGGAGGGCGGAGACCTGCCGCGGATCGACGCCTTCTGCGGGAAACTGAGGAGGAGCATCCGCCGGGGTGAGCATCATCACCATTAAACACCAAACACTAATCACTGAACACTAATCACTAAACACTAATCACTAATCACTAAACAATAATCACTAAACACGAATCACTAAACACTAATCACTAATTACTAAACACTAATCACTGAACACTAATCACTAAACACTAAACACTAATCACTAAACACTAAACAATAATCACTAAACACGAATCAATAAAAAACTAATCACTAAACTCTAATCACTAATCACTAAACACTAATCACTAATCACTAAAAAACTAATCACTAAACACCAAACATCAAACACCAAACACTAATCACTAATCAATAAACACATATTCACACTGTGACATTTGCTCTGCTGCCACCAAGAGGACAAATATATACATTATATATTTTTTTTATTTATATATTTTATTGTATACCTACACTAGAATAAACTAGAAATGATGACTCACAGCTGTGATATTATTAATCATTTCTACACTACATTAGCTATACTATTGTAAATTACGTCATACAGTCCTTATATTCTAAAATATCATAACATAGCTGTAATTTCCTTCTATTTGTAAGATCATTTAAGTAAATCATTAGTTAGTTAGTTAGTTAGTTAGGTAATTGTTGTTTTTTTTTACAGCTGTTTTAGAATCTGTATCGTTGGACAAGTTCATCCCAGAGACGCCCACGTCCACCGAGCCGGGAGACATGTCCCCCTGCCGCTCGCCGTCCACCCCCCGACACATCCGCTACAGACCACCCGGAGGTACCAGCTTTAATATTAATCATTAATATTCTCATTTATTCAATATACTCTAGATGTAACAGACTCTACCTATTAGTATAGTTTTACAGGTGTTATTCTGCTGTTATTATTTTTAATTCTATTTTAAGATAATTTAATGCAGATTTCAAGATTAAGATTCTAAAAAAAAACAGTATTAAGCAAATAGAACCAGATAGATCTTTAATATGAGATATTTGATAGCTTTGTTTTAGATCATTTATTTACAGAAAATGAGAAATGACTGAAATAACAAAAAAGATGCAGAACTTTCAGACCTCAAATAATGCAAAGAAAACAAGTTCATATTCATAAAGTTTTAAGAGTTCAGAAATAATCAATATTTGGTGGAATAACCCTGGTGGTTTTTAATCACAGTTTTTTATCATGCATCTCTGCATCATGTTCTCCTCCACCAGTCTTACACACTGCTTTTGGATAACTTTATGCTGCTTTACTCCTGGTGCAAAAATTCAAGCAGTTCAGTTTGGTGGTTTGATGGTTTGTGATCATCCATCTTCCTCTTGATTATATTCCAGAGGTTTTTAATTTGTTAAAATCAAAGAAACTCATAATTTTTAAGTGAAATCTTATTTTAGAGTACATTTTACTTAAAAAGCAATATCATAGTGAGACATAAGGGGGTTCTATTGGTTTTTAGGTGTTTTTTATTTGTGGAGAATCTTTATAAATGGTGATTTGTGTTCTGATGCCCCTCCTTTCTCCCGCTGGGTCCGGACAGGTCAGTCTGCAGAGGGCTCTCGCTGTGCCATGTCCCCTGCCTCCGCCTTCGCCATCGCCACTGCTGCAGCCGGACACAGCGGCCCACAAGGTCATCTGTCCCCCCGTCCCCCGCCGAGACACTGTCCCATGTTACAGACCTGCAGGGGGGCTAGATCTCCTCTAAAGCTTTACAAACACAGTGTGTGCTGTTCTAAAGCTAATGCTAATGCTAACACTACCCAATCTCACTCTCCTCAGGTTTTACCAACCCGGAGAAATCCTACGATAAAGAGTTCCTGATCCGCAGAGCCGCGACCAACAGGGTCCTGAACGTCCTGCGACACTGGGTCTCCAAACACTCACAGGTCTATTTCAGAATTATTATCATTATCATAATGTAGCTTTAAATAAAATGTAAAAAGAGTTTATTTCAGGTCATTTTGGTGAATTTCTTGTTAGGAAAATCGTAATATTTTAATACAAACAGAGGTCAAACAGAGTACCACCAGTGGTACCTGAACCACAGTTTGGAAAAACACTTCTTTAGTCTGTATAAAGTGTTGATACAGTAGTGATAGTAGTGGTCCAACGCCTTCACACTGAAGCTTCTTTCAGGCTGGATTATCTCCTTGGCCGGTAGTGAAAGGTCAGTAGCGCCCCCTGTGGATCTGTGGTGTTAACCCTGCTGTCCGTCTGGATCAGAGCGAGGGGGACGACCGGTGGGACAGGGCTCAGAGGGAGGTCCGTCTTCTTCCAGACATAATGATCCGTCCCGCTGAGTTTATTACAAGAAAGTTGCTTTTCCTTCTACAATACATGGACAAAAATATTGGGACGCCTGATCATTGAGTGTTTCTTCTGAAATCAAGGCTATTAACCCTCTATAGCATTATTTTCATATCAGTTGAAAAATATATATACAACTCATCAAACCAAACTGAACTGCTTGTATTTTTGCACCAGGAGTAAAGCAGCATAAAGTTATCCAAAAGCAGTGTGTAAGACTGGTGGAGGAGAACATGATGCCAAGATGCATGAAAAAAACTGTGATTAAAAATCAACCAGGATTATTCCACCAAATATTGATTATTTCTGAACTCTTAAAACTCTATGAATATGAACTTGTTTTCTTTGCATTATTTGAGGTCTGAAAGCTCTGCATCTTTTTTGTTATTTCTGTCATTTCTCATTTTCTGTAAATAAATGCTCTAAATTAGAATATTTTTATTTGTAATTTGGGAGAAATGTTGTCTGTAGTTTATAGAATAAAACAATAATGTTCATTTTACTCAAACATAAACCTATAAATAGCAAAATCAGAGAAACTGATTCAGAAACTGAAGTGATCTCTTCGTTTTTTTAGGGAAGTTCCTATTCATAAAGTTTTAATAAAGTTTAAATATTATGGGATGTGATGTAAAGTGTGTGTTTGTGTTCTGTACAGGATTTCGATATGAACGGTGATCTGAAGGCCGGGGTGTTCACTCTGCTGGAGGAGGTGCTGAGAGATCCTGATCTGCTTCCTCAGGAGAGGAAAGCTACAGGAAACATACTAAGGTTCATTAACCCAACTTTTACATCAACAATAAACAGAATAGTAAATAAAATAACATTGCTGTTCCCGTAAATGAGCTGCTGGAGCTCCTTCACAGCGTCAACCAGCAGCTCAGTTTCCTCTGCTGAGAAGAGTTTGTTGAACACGTCCAGGTAGCTGCACCGTTACAATAGCAATCCACCAAAGTCAGAGCTCACCTGATCTACTCCTGAGAATGATGACCAAGAGACACTCTGATTATTTCATTATTTAATTATTTCATGTTATGCCCGAAATTAACCACACCCATGATTAATTAAGAGGATTAGTACATGACTTTTGCGCTGTGTTTCAAGTCACGCAACATGTACTTTTCCTGTTGTTACGATAGCAAAGAACTGGGTTATTTACTGCACAGATGATGATATATATGATCCAGATCACTGGATTCTGATGTTCTGCTTTGCTCTTCTTCCTCAGTGCTCTTTCTCAGGAGGAACCGGACGACTCCCAGCTGAAAATAGAAGATATTCTGCAGATGGTGAGTGATTTTGTCAGGCGTCAGTGATTGTGTGCTTTAAATTGACATCAAATAACAATAAATCCATAATTTCACAGATTCTGATATCTGTAGGATCTGATTTAATCTGTGTAAAAGGTAATGCAGTTCATAATCATGTCATTACTGTAGGTGATTTAGCTGAGTTTCCTTAAGAACTAAATAAAGTTTCTATCTGTATATCTAGAAGTTCTTATATTTCTGTTTACTGTTTACAGTAATCCTCTCTCTGTGATCTGTTTATTACTGTGTGATTTTAGGCTGAATACCCAAAATCGGAGTGTTTTGAGTCGCTGTCGGCGATGGAGCTGGCCGAGCAGATCACTTTACTGGATCACATCGTGTTCAGGAGTATTCCTTACGAGTGAGTTCCTTCAGTAAATTCAGATAAATAAAAATAAAATCCAGAGTAAAGACTGTCCTGCTGTTATAAAATACTTATTTAATTTCATATTTAACCTTTAATGTTATATGTTTATGTAGCTCTTTCTAGTGTCAAAGTACTATAATTTATACTTAAATACCACCCTAACACCACAAACATCTTGAACATGTTGTGTAATACTTTATTTACTTTTTACTTTTTTGTTACCATAATAGGCTATATGACATCTAAATTACTCAATTTTAACATTTCAAAATTTTTGAACTGGAGATATGAATCCAAATATGAATATTGTTATGTAGAACATTTATTTACATCTAAATAAGCCTGGGAGTGGCATCACTCAAAAGCAGTGTGTAAGACTGGTGGAGGAGAACATGCCAAGTGCTCTCTTTTTCTGAAGCTGTATGTAGTTTAAATTCACACATTATGCATGCAAATGTTAAATACTATTTTATACATTTGTCTATAGATGTAGTTATAATTGTATAATTAGTATGTAATGACTTTATACTACAGTTTTGGTCTGATTATATCTGTGTTTCTCTCTACAGGGAGTTTCTCGGTCAGGGCTGGATGAAAGTGGACAAGAATGAGAAAACTCCGTATATCATGAAGACCAGTCAGCACTTCAACGACGTAAAAACACACATATAAAACTACAGTCAGATTTACACTCAACCTGATTTAATTACTGATCATCCCTCTCAATTCAATTCAGTTCATTGGATTGTGGGAAGTTGAGTTTCTAGAGTCACCAGGAAAAGATTTTAATAATATAATAAAATAAAATATCTAATATCTAATAAATCTTAGCTCGGCTACATCCACAATCTAATTAAATCTGGGGGTTTTAATCTAATTAAAACCCCCATAAAAGATGAAAATATTAGCAGAAACATAACTTTTAATAACTCCCTCTCTCTTCTCTCTCTCTCTCTCTCTCTCTCTCTCTCTCTCTCTCTCTCTCTCACTCTCTCCTCTCTCTCTCTCTTCCTCTCTCTCTCTCTCTCTCTCAAATTCAAATTCAAATTCAAATGGCTTTATTGGCATGAATTGTAAACAACAACTGTTGCCAAAGCAAACAATTCAACAAATACAAAAATAATAATCAAATTATGACAAAATTGAAGGATAATAAATAAATTACAATATGTGAGAAAAAAAAAAAAAATAATAATAATAATAATAATAAGAAATAAATGTACATATAGTTTATGCAATAATATATATATAATTATATAAGCAAGGTGGTTTAGTGTAGGGTGGGGCTCTGGTTTCTCAGGGTGTGGCAGTTGTGTACATATTTAGCAGATAATCCAACACATTCTGGAATCTCTCCTAAATACAGTCTGATCAGATCTTCCTCTGTTATTAATCTGAGTGATGGGATGGTGGATGTGATGTTCTGTAGGAACTGGAGTCTGAGCTGGGTGTATTTAGAGCAGGAGGAGAGGAAGTGCTGCTCGGTTTCTACCTGTCCGGAGCTGCAGTGATCACACACTCGCTCTGCTCTGGGTCTCCAGTGTTTCCTCTGTCTCCCGCTCTCTATCGCCAGGCTGTGGGCACTGAGTCTGTACATCGTCAGCGTGTGTCTTTCTCTGGGGTTTTTAATTTTAGTCAGGTAATCTGCGAGGGTGTATTCTCTATTTAATGATCTGTAACATTCTAATTTATTAATGGAGGAAATTTCATGAAGCCAGTGATTAATATAGTCTGATTGCTGTGTTTTGTGGATGGTTTGGAGGTGTGTGTGTTTGAGGGTGTAGCAGGTGGTGGTGTGAAGGTGGTGGTGGTGTTTAATGTGTGTGAGAGGGTCTGTTTCTGGGTGTGTGCAGGTATTAAGGTATGCTGTGTGGTGGTATGAGTCTGGGTGGGATTGGGACAGGTGAGAGTGGAATTTTAAAGCTCTGGTTATGATGGATAGGGAGAGAGGAAACTGGCCGAGCTCTGCTCTGCACGCCAGGTTCACCGTGCTGCGATGGACTTTTAAAATTTCTTTGCAGAATTCCAGGTGAAATTTTTCTATTGGATTCGTGTCCCATGATGCGTGTCCTTTATAAATTTTAGGTCCCCAAACTTCACTGCCATATAAAAGTATGGGTTTAATAATATAATTAAATATTTTTAGCCAGATTTGTATTGGAAGATTAAATTTGTTTAGGGATCTTTTGATGGTAAAAAATGCTTTTCTTGCTTTCTCTACCAGTGCATTCGTAGTCTTATTAAACCTGCCAGATGCACTTATTACCAGGCCCAGGTAATTGTAGTCCATACAGTGCTGTAGGGTTGTTCCTCTGAATGTAAAGTGGAATTTAGATTTTTGTGATCTGGCTTTTTTTTGGAAAATCATTATTTTGGTTTTGTTGATATTAATGTCTAGGGCCCAATCTTGACAAAATTCTTCTAATATATTTAAATGTTGTTGTAAGGCTTCTGCTGTTGGAGCTAATAAAAGTAAATCATCTGCATATAATAGGAGTTTTATTTCTTTATCATTTAATTCAAGACCTAAGTTTGGAGAATTTTCAAGGGTTGTAGCCAATTTGTTGATGTATATGTTAAATAAAGTTGGGGATAGATTACATCCTTGATGCACTCCACGTCCTTGTTTAAAAAAATCTGTTCTTCTGTTCTCAATTTTTACTGCACATTTATTTTCATTATATTTGGATTTAATTAAATCATAAACCTTCCCCCCTATACCAGATTCAAGTAATTGGAGAAATAGTCCATTGTGCCAAATTGAGTCGAATGCTTTTTTAAAGTCTACGAAACAAGCAAATATCTTCCCTTTGGTTTTTTGATGGACGTGTTTTTGAATGAGTGCATCTAAGGTGTAAATATGGTCTGTGGTTCGGTGTTTAGGTAGAAATCCAATTTGACATTTTGATAGGGTATTATGTTCAGTTAAATATTTTAATAGCCTGGTGTTTAGTATACTGCAGAAGACTTTGCCTAAATTACTGTTTACACAGATACCCCTGTAGTTATTTGGGTCAAATTTATCACCATTTTTATAAATTGGAGTAATTAGACCTCTATTCCAGATTACAGGAAAAAATCCACAATTAAGTACTAGATTAAAAAGTTTTAGTATGGCCAATTGTAATTTGGGACTGCTGTGTTTTAACATTTCGTTTTTTATATTATCAATTCCGCAGGCTTTTCCTTGTTTTAGTAATTTGAGTGTTTCCTTTAATTCCTGTATGGATATGGGGTAGTCTAATGGAGACTGATTGTCTTTTATAGCTGATTCTAATGTACTGAGTTTTTCAGTGATGGTATTTTTGTTTGATTCATCTGGAGTTTTATAAAGGTCTTCAAAAAACATTTTCCATATTTTGCTATTTTTAATTGAGGTATTTTTAAGATTGGTTGTTGTAATATTTTTTTTCCATAAATCCCAAAAATAATTTTCTTTAATAGCTTTTTCCATTTTACTACATTGGGTTTCTGTGTATTGATATTTTTTAGTTCTAATTAATCGTTTGTATTGTCGTAATGTTTGAAAATATTCTAGTCGCAATTGTTGGTCATTTGGGTTCCTGTGTTTCCTGTTGGCTAAATTTCGTAATTGTTTTTTGGATGTTAAACATTCCTTGTCGAACCATTTTTCTTTTGGTTTTTGTTTCAATGTTTTGGTTATTAATGTCTTTAGATTTGACTTTTTAGTTAGTTGGTAAAAAATTTTATTTAGGCAATCAGTTGCCAGATTTATGTCTTTTTTGGTAGCTTGATAGTGTGTTTGAATAAATGTATCTAACATTTGTTTAATATTTTCAGAGTCCAGTGCTGTTGTGTAATTTGTGGTACTTTCTTCTGTCCATTTGTATGGTTTAGGGAGAGGGTAAGTGTCGGTGTCTGGGTCGTGTGTGTTGGTGTTAGTTGTTGATTTTTTCAGGTACAGGACTGTTTGGCAATGGTCTGAAAGATATAATTGTGGTAAGACTACGAATGCACTGATATGTCCTGGATTGATGTCTGTGATGGCGTAATCTACCACACTGCTGCCCAGTGCAGAGCTGTAGGTGAATCTGCCCAGCGAGTCTCCTCTGGTTCTGCCGTTAACGATGTACAGACCCAGGCCTTTACACAGCTGGAGGACGTGTTTTCCGTGTTTATTAATTACACTATCATAACTTTGTCTCTGAGTGGTTATGCTTGTGTGGCAGTATAGGGTTTGTTTATGTATATTTGTTGTTTTATCTATATCAATAAAGTCATTTTCTCTTGCAGTTCTGGCATTGAAATCTCCACATAGTAAAATATAACCTAATGTCTGGTAATTATTTATTTCACTTTGAAGATTTTCAAAAATGTCTTCTGTGTAATAAGGCGAATTTTGAGGAGGTATATAAATAGTGCATAAATATATATCTCTATCATTTCCTAATAGGTTCTTGTTTAATTTAATCCATAGATAATTTTTATTATTTTTTAGAAGAGTTATGAATGATCTATATTCTTCTTTATACCACACAAGTATACCACCTGAGTTTCTACCATTTTTAATATGGGCATGTTTTGTGGGGGGTAGATATAGTTCTATGTAATTATTCGGACAGGAAGAATTTGGATGGTTATCCCATGTTTCTTGTAGAATAATTAAATCTCTATTATATATATTATTTATAAAATCTGGATTTGTAAACTTTAGACCAAATGTTGACGAGAAAGAACCTTGAATATTCCAACAACTAATTGAAAAGGAAGCCATCATCAGATAATTATAGGTATTTCACAAAGAGATATTCAATTCATTACCCAACTATAATCATTTTTTCTAATAGTATTAATTGATTTAAGTGTAAATATTAGTGCAGTTGTATCAGTGTAGATAATTTTAAAAAGTAAAACAAAAATGAGTTCATTAGTTTGATAAAGGATGGTGATAAATTCTCTTATCTGGTTGGAGTGTAGCTGGTTAGATTGCAGCTGGTTGGATTATATTTGGTTGGGATGTAGTTGGTTGGTTGGTTTTGGTGTAGCTGGTTTTGATAAAGCCAGTTGTGGTGTAACCAGGTGATGGGTAGTTGGTTGTGTGATAGCTGGTTGTGTTGTAGCTCTTTGGGTTGTAGTTCGTTGGGGAGTAGCTGGGTAGGGTGTAGCTGGTTGTGTGATAGCTGGTTGGGGTGTAGCTGGTTGTGCTGTAGGTCTTTGGGTTGTAGTGGGTTGGGGTGTAGCTTGTTGTGCTGTGGTTCTTTGGGTTGTAGTTGGTTGGGGTGTAGCTGGTTGGTGTGTAGTTGGTTGTACGGTAATTGGTTGTGCTGTAGTTGGTTGATGTGTAGTTGGTTGGTGTGTAGTTGGTTGTACAATAATTGGTTGTGCTGTAGTTGGTTGGGGTGTAGCTGGGTGTACAGTTGCTGGTTGTGCTGTGGTTCTTTGGGATGTAGCTGGTTGAGGTGTAGCTGGGTGTACGGTTGTTGTTTGTGCTGTGGTTCTTTGTGGTGTAGTTCACTGGGGAGTAGCTGGGTAGGGTGTAGGTGGTTGTGTGATAGCTGGTTGTTGTGTAGCTGGTTGTGTTGTGGTTCTTTGGGTTGTAGTGGGTTGGAGTGTAGCTGGTTGGTGTGTAGTTGCTGGTTGTGCTGAGGCTCTTTGGGGTTTAACTGGTTGAGATGTAGCTGGGTGTATGGTTGCTGGTTGTGCTGTGGTTCTTTGAGGTGAAGCCAGTCGGGGTGTAGTTGGTTGGGGTGTAGCTGGTTGGGTGAAGGTGTGATTCCTTGAGCAACTACAGCAGCATAAGTTCTGGGCTGTAGTTCTGGGTAAGGGTTGAGTTCTAGCTGTGGTGGTGGTGGTGGTTGCCAACTGCTGTTGGGTTGTGGAGTCTGATGGAGTGAAGGGCACTGTAGACTGTAGCTGGGAGCAATAAATGCTCTGGTGGTTTCACTGTGGTGGTTCTGAGAAGAGCTGAGGGGTTCAGATGTTGATCTTGGTCTGACTGTAGGTCTTTTGCGGTGTAAGACTGTGTCTTTCAGGCTCTTTGCAAATAGTTTGACCCCTTTTTGGTTTAGATGAAGACGGTCATAAAGGTGTCTGTGAAGAATCTGCCCATAAAGCACTACTTGTGTGTTGGGTATGTGGGTACAGAGTCTGTAAATGTCTGAGTTGATGTTGTTGATAGTGTGTTGGGCTGTGTCCAGTCTTGGTAATAAAGTGGAGATGGTGATTGTTGCTGTAGGAAATCTCTTGCTGGCTGTCATTGCTGTTTGTTGGAGTGCTTCAGGTATGTTCCTGCTGTTCTGAGTTAGATCATTGGTCCCCGTATGAATGATGATGTGCTGAATTCCGTTGTAGTTCAGGTTTGATAGTTGATCAATGGCTTTGTTTATGGTTGGAGTCCAGATCTTTGTTGAATGTTTTTTTGGGAAAAGACGTTTCATGTCTAAATATTTCCCATTAGAATCACACAGAAATAATACATCCTGTGTTGTCTTCTGTGTGTGTGGCGTTGTGTGTGTGGGTTCCTCAATGTTGAGGGAGTTAGGTGTGAGTGTGTGTGTTTGTATTGGTGGGGTAGGTTGAGGTATGGTATGAGGAGAGGGTAGTGTAGGGCGTGGGGGTGAGGAGGTGGGAGAGGTAATGTTAGTGGAGCTGGTGCAGTTTTCTCTGGTGCTTGTCTGGCTGTGTTGGGGTATCTGTGCTGGAGTGCTGAGCTGTTGAGTGATTGTGTTTAGTTCCTCTGTTATTCTCCGTAAAACTGTCCTCAGATTCTGATTATCCTCTTCCAGTTCTCTCATGGCCTGATGTAGTTCCCGGATCTCATTCTTATGTTGTAGAACTTCAGTGTAAAGTTCTCCTGCTGGTTTGCTGCTGTTGTTGTTTTCCTGAGGAGGGCAGGACAGGATTCTCTCTTTAAAATGAGTAAACTCCTGTTCCAATATAGATAGCCCTTCTCTCAGAGTCCTGATGCTGCAGGCCAGTTTAGGTGTGAGCTCCGGCTGTGCTCGTGGTGTTGTAGGGCTGTGTACAGATCTGTGTACAGTGTTGTTCACTGGTGTTCTCTGTGAATCTGTAGTTTTTCTTTTTGATGCAGCAGATTTCTTCATATTTTGAAAGCAGTTTTGAAAGTTGTGTAAGCTGTTTTCAGGTCCCTGGATCATAACTGTACCGTTATGATATATATTTATTGTTAGGATGGGGCATGTGTACTCAGCATCTTCATATGTAGTGATTTGTCTGCCTTTGCTTATTCCGTTTTTCTTTATGTAAGTGAAAGAATCACTGATCACTGTATGCCAGTCTGCAGGGTGATGGGTGGAGAAGAGCAGGTTACACATTACCTTTAGATTGTTCTTTGTAGTGAAATCTGCCACTAAAGTTTCTGGGTTGTCAGACAGGATTTTTGTTTTGAATATTTTCCTGGCGTTTGCTGATTTGACGTGCGGTGGATACTGCACCTCGCTGCCGTTCAAGTATAGCGAGTGTCCGCTGGAAGCGCTGGGTCCGCTGGAAGCGCTGGGTCCGCTGGAAGCGCTGGGTCCGCTGGAAGCGCTGGAAGCGGCCGTTTCCATTTTCCGTGTGTGTGTGTGTGTGTGTAAGTGTGTGTGTGTGTGTAAGTGTGTGTGTGTGTGTAAGTGTGTGTGTGTATATGTGTGTGTGTGTTGTTCTCTCACCGCTGTGTGAGAGCGCTGTGTGTTAGTGTTAGGTTAACAGCTGATCGGTCGCGGATGTTGTTGTTAGAAACGGCTGAAGTCCATCAGCTGATCTTCGCGCTCCGTACTTCGGCTGTAGTTCATAATAAACTCTCGTTTTTTTCCTACAGGTGCTCTGTCCTTTACTTCATCGTAATATCATGTAGATAAATGATAAATCAATCACTCAGTGTGAAAATACCTTAAAAGTTTAGGTTCTGTTTAGGAGCTTACGTTTTCTGCTGCCATTTAAACGCGTCTCCATGGTAACTCACAGAGATACACTCTCTCTCTCTCTCCCTCTCTCTATCACTCTCTCTCTCTCCCTCTCTCTCTCTCTCTCTCCCTCTCTCTCTCTCTCTCTCTCTCTCTCTCTCTCTCTCTCTCTCTCTCCTCTCTCTCTCTCTTCCTCTCTCTCTCTCTCTCTCTCTCCCTCTCTCTCTCTCTCTCTCTCTCCTCTCTCTCTCTCTTCCTCTCTCTCTCTCTCTCTCTCTCCCTCTCTCTCTCTCTCTCTCTCTCTCTCTCTCTCTCTCTCTCTCTCTCTCTCTCTCTCTCTCTCTCTCTCTCTTTCTCTCTCCCTCTCTCTCTCTCTCTCTCTCTCTCTCTGTGTAGATGAGTAATCTGGTGGCGTGTCAGATTATGACGCATGCGGATGTGGGCTCCCGGGCGAGCTCTATAGAGAAGTGGTTGGCTGTAGCTGATATCTGCCGCTGCCTCAACAATTATAACGGAGTTCTGGAGATCACCTCCGCCCTCAACCGCAGCCCCCGTCTACAGACTGAAGAAGACCTGGGCCAAAGTCTGCAAACAGGTCTGAGCATCTACTCATACTTTTATTATTACATACAGTCAAAAGTTTCATTTAATGTTTTTATTTATTTATTATGTTCAGTTTGGTGGTTTGATGGTTTGTGATCATCCATCTTCCTCTTGATTATATTCCAGAGGTTTTCAATTTGGTAAAATCAAACTCATCATTTTTAAGTGCTTTCTTATTTTTTTCCAGAGCTGTATATTAATATAATTTATTATTAAAGTGAATGTTTGTTTTCCTGTCAGACTAAAGCTTTAATGGACCGGCTGCAGAAGATCGTGTCGTCTGAAGGAAGATTTAAGAACTTGAGGGAAACCCTGAAAAAGTATGTTTATATATTATACACTGTATATTATAAGCTGTTTTAAAATCAAAATAAATTCAGTGATAAGATAAATTCTGAAAAATACTACTAATACGATCATTTTTCCCTCACAGCTGTAATCCTCCGTGTGTACCGTATCTGGGGATGTATCTAACAGATCTGGCTTTTATTGAAGAGGGAACGCCCAACTTCACCGAGGAGGGGCTGGTTAATTTCTCTAAAATGAGGATGGTAAGAATCAGTCTTATAGTCATACTCTCACATCTTGGTTGGCAAAAAACTTGTATTTTTTTTTCTATATTTCATTATTTAGGACATAAGGTGAATCTCATGTGAATGTTGTAACAGAATAATAATAAAGCTAAAATAATAATAATAATAATAACAAACAGACCAGAAATGGACCAAATAATATTTTTACAATAAAGCTAAAATCAACCAAACTAAGAAGAAAAACATATGGAGTTATTTATTGAACAAAGAAAGTGTGAAGAAATGTTTTATATTTTACATTCCAACATTTTACAACTGGCACTCATCAGGACCACCGTAGGAAAGGAAGAGCAAGAGTTCCCTCTGTTGCACATCATAGTTTCAGAATCAGTAATAATAATCTCTTTTGTTTTGTGTTTTTCAGATTTCTCACATCATCAGAGAGATACGGCAGTTCCAGCAGACTCCATACAGGATAGAACACCAGGCTAAGGTATCAGAATTTAACCACCGAATATTTGGCAACCGAATAAAGGATAATAAGTAATTATCTTCATATCTAGTACTAATGAAGGGGCTCTGTGTCTGTGGGTAAAGGAGCTTAATTTATAACATCCACCCAAACATCCATTCAATATATCTGCTTTTACCATTCTGTGGATCAGCACAAGGCTGCGTCTGTGAGCTGATGTATCAGAACTAAATAGTCGCTGCGCTTTCCTCCGAGCGTTAGCGCTGTGATGCTACTCAGCAATGCTGGTGTTGGGGCATCACTAGTGATAGGGGGAGTCCTAATGAGTGGGTTGGGTTATTGGTCGTGTAATTTGGGGTGAAAATGGGATAAAATTAGAAATAAAATCGTACAAAAAAAAAAAACACTACGTTCTGTTTGTTTTGTGTTGGAAACTCTGCTGTTCAAGCTAAATTCTCCTTCTCATCCAGTTACTGTGACTACCTGTAATTATCTGAGTATAATATATAACTTATTCTGTACGTTTATTCTCACTGTGGGTGTAATCCCTGTAATCACACAGAATTGGGTGGATAGAATGGCCTAAAATCAGGTTCTGCAGCTTTGATGAATTTTAGCTTTCAGGTTTACAGTGTTGATATAAACTGAGCTACTGAAGTTAATTATCATTTAAAAATCTCTATATAAAATATATAATAAAATATTCCTGTTTTCCGAGCAGGTGACCCAGTTCCTGTTGGACAAAACCTTCATTATGGATGAGGACACTCTGTACGAACTCTCCCTGAAGCTCGAACCAAGATTACCCGCTGCCAACTGACCACGGACTACTGACCACCGTCTACTGACCACAGACTACTGACCACCGACTACTGACCACCGACTACTGAGCACTGTCTACTGACCACTAATTTCTGACCACCAACTACTGACCATCGACTACTGACCACCGACTACTGACCACCGTCTACTGACCACCGTCTACTGACCACCAACTACTGACCACCAACTACTCAACACTGTATACTGACCACTGTCCTCTGACCACCGACTACTGACCACTGATTACTGACCACTGTCTACTAAACACTGTCTAGTGACCACTGACTTCTGACCACCGACTACTGACCACTGATTACTGACCACCAACTACGGACCACCAAGTACTGAACCTCGACTACTGACCACTGTCTACTAAACACCAACTACTGACCACTGATTTCTGACCACTGACTACTGACCACCAACTACTGACCACTGACTTCTGACCACTGACTTCTGACCACTGACTACTGACCACCAACTACTGACCACTGATTACTGGCCACTGATTACTGACCACCACTACTGACCACTGTATAATGACTACCGCCTACTGACCACTGACAATTGGCTTGTGACCACTGTCTACTGACCACTGTCTACTGACCACTGTCTACTGACCACTGTATACTGTATAATGACTACCGTCTACTGATCACTGACAACTGGCTACTGACCACCAACTTCTGAACACTGTCTAGTGACCACTGTATACTGATCAACGACTACTGATTACTGACTACTGTCTACTGACCACCAACTACTGACCACTGATTACTGACTACTGACAACTAACCACAAAATTCCAACAAACAATGACCTATGTCTACTGACCATTGATTACTGTCTACTGTCTACTGACCACAACTACTGACCCCTGTCTGCTGGCCACCGTTACGATGGAGCACTGCTGCTGCACCAGTGCTGGACAGTATCATACAGTGTATGATTATTTCTGTGTAGATTTGCCCCCAGTGTGCCAGTGAACAGTGATGCCAGCGTGGGCATGATGTATGAAGTGGGCATTAATGGGGCAGAGCACCATCACTCCAGACCCAACACAGCTTTTTATACCTGCATTAATGCAACGACGTCATTACGCCAATATTCCTCAGCTTTTACACTGTTCACACTGATCATCCACACTAATATTAGAGCCAGAATATAGAAATAAAATAGAAATGATTCTGTTTATCTGATTAGTACGAATATTATGTTGTTTAAGTTAAATAGTTTTTCTGTTTATTCACATTAATCCAACACTCAGGTCATGAAGTGCCTTTATCTGAATGCAAAATAAAAACAGGACTGATCATTTTTAACTAAGAGCGAATTAGAGTCGTATTTTAGGATCATATCAATAAAAATGCCTGATCTTCATAAAGAGGATCATATTTCAGCGTTATTGTTGAAGCTGGCGTTTCTCTCTCTGTCTGTGTTTAATGGCCGAGTAAGTGTTCAGTGTGGGGGGTTACTAAAACTGTCTGAGACGATCTTTAGGATTAAATAGTCAGCTGTGTAAAAAACGAAGAGAGCACTTCAATTTCTGAATCAGTTTCTCTGATTTTGCTATTTATAGGTTTATGTTTGAGTAAAATGAACATTGTTGTTTTATTCTATAAACTACAGACAACATTTCTCCCAAATTACAAATAAAAATATTCTCATTTAGAGCATTTATTTACAGAAAATGAGAAATGTCTGAAATAACAAAAAAAAAAAAGATGCAGAGCTTTCAGACCTCAAATAATGCAAAGAAAACAACAAGTTCATTTTCATAAAGTTTTAAGAGTTCAGAAATAATCAATATGTGGTGGAATAATCCTGGTGGTTTTTAATCACAGTTTTTTTCATGCATCTTGGCATCATGTTCTCCTCCACCAGTCTTACACACTGCTTTTGGATAACTTTATGCTGCTTTACTCCTGGTGTAAAAATTCAAGCAGTTCAGTTTGGTGGTTTGATGGTTTGTGATCATCCATCTTCCTCTTGATTATATTCCAGAGGTTTTCAATTTGGTAAAATCAAAGAAATCCATCATTTTTAAGTGCTCTTTTATTTTTTTACAGAGCTGTATCCGGCACCTTTATCTCCTCTGAATTCTTGAATCTTAAATACAAATTTCACATATCTTAAAATTGAATGCAATTTTTATTGCATTGCTTGTTTACCTGATTTCAGCAATGGGAAATAATTGAGTATGAACTGTTTTTGGTGACGGACTTAAAATTTCAGCTTTCGTTTAGCATGTCTGTTTATGTTTATACAGTTGTTTGATAGTTTTGCGCATGTTGTTTTAATAGCATGTATTTTTACTTTAATTTAATTTCGTTTTGCTTCTTTGTTTAGAAATACTGAATTATTGTAAATTATTATTACGAAAGCTCTTCCTGATCATTAAAACAATCGTAGCAAACTCTTATTTTTGCTGAAGGTACAGAAAACTGTGTAAATAAAGTTTACTGTATAATTTGAGAAAAAAAGGAATATTATCTCTGGCAATACTTCAGGTTTTGTAGAGTTACAGAGCTCCAAATTCATTTTTAAAGTATTTTTGGATCATATGTTTTACACTTATTTTACTGTAAAGGTTTCTTTCTTTTTGGTAGAAATTTAAATAGATTTTGATTTATACGAATATTTAGTCATTAGTTCAGTTTAGTATATTTTATTTATTGATGTATTTATTTGTTTGTCTGAATTTTAGCATGTCCTGCTTGTTGCTTCTGTTTTTGTACAGTGCTGCAGACAATGGAGGTGCCTAATAGAGTCCAAGTCTTCACTTTTATACCTGTTATTATAACAGTTTATCGGATTTCTGATTTTCCATAGGCATCAATTAATATGTACATGAAATGTATTTACAGATTAGACATTGTATGTGTAATAAATGATCTTCTATTATTACTATTTTTGTCTGTGTGTGTTTGGTTTTTATTTATTGGCCAATAAATTTAATTGAAAAAGCAATTGCAGAAATATGTTTTAAAAATATTTTAATATTCCAGCAGACATACTAACAAAGCACATATTTAACTTTATAATTTACCTTAACAGAGATATTCTAATCATAAATGTACCTCAGTAATGCAATTTTAATAGAAAAATGTACCTTGTTTGAGCAATTCCCAACTTAAAGTTACCTCAGTAGTGCTGTTTACCCAGTAAGAAGTTGATAGTTGGAATTTAATAAGTGTTTATAGGCCTGTGTGTGAATGTAATGATAATATATTAGAGAGATTGCATTATTGGACTGAAATGATAATGATAATTTATTGGTAAAATTGTACAATTGAAAGAAACTTAAGTGCTCTGTTGGAGCCTCTACAGTTTTATATGGCCTCCTGCGTTGGTGGTGCACTGTTCTACTGTGCAGTATTTCTAACACAGATGCTGCTTTTATACTGATTTTAATCCGACATTGGCCTGATGGTCCTGTCGCACACATTCAGGCCAGTAATTCCTGACTGGTGTCTGCTGTGGTTAAGGGGATGATCTCAGATGGGAAGCGACTTAATGACTGGAGCTGCTGAAGAGTTCCAGGTTCTGAATCGTTAGCTTAGCATAGGCTAGCGCTATAAACCAGTGAACAGTGTAAGATACAGGGGTTGGAGAATGAAAGTGAAACACCTGGTTTTAGAGCACAATAATTGATTGTGGTGACGGACAGTTCTGGTGGAAACAGGAGAGTTGAGGTGAACATTGAATTCTGCGTGATTTGATCAGCCGTGGTTTTATGTTTTTTGGATAAAATCCGGGTTAGCACCCGAACATCCCTTTCAGACAGCTTCCTCTTACAGCGTCCACAGTTAATCCTGTTGGATGTGGTTGGTTCTTCTTGGTGGTATGCTGACATTACCCTGGATACCGTGGCTCTTGATGCATCACAAAGACTTGCTGTCTTGGTCACAGATGCTCCAGCAAGACATGCACCAACAATTTGTCCTCTTTTGAACTCTGGTATGTCCCCCATAATGTTGTGTGCATTGCAATATTTAGAGCAGAACTGTGCTCTTACCCTGCTAATTGAACCTTCACACTCTGCTCTTACTGGTGCAATGTGCAATTAATGAAGATTGAACACCAGGCTGCTCCAATTTAGACATGAAACCTAAAATCCCACACTAAAATGATGACAGGTGTTTCAGTTTCATTGTCCAACCCCTGTAGATGTGCAATAGGGTTCATAGAGATTGGCGCCTGCCATAAGCGTGGTGGACCATCCATGCCCTCCATGCCCATAATGCCCTTCACATTAGATGATGATGATGATGATGATGGAGGTGGTGTAGAAGCTGAAGGGTGAGCTGATTGACAGACACCTGCAGGTCGTGACCCGACACGCTGAAGAGGATTGGACAGCAGGACAGCGTCTAATCCAATAGCAGGGCTGGAGAGCCGGCTCTACTCCCAGTGAGCTGAGCTTCTGCTGAGTGAACTCTGGAGTCTGGAGCTTCAGCCACATCTCCACAGGTACCTCTCTCTCATATATATATATATATCTTCTGAAATATATTGTTTTTACTTAAAATTTGTTCTATAGATCTGATAAAACTGATAGAACTCAGACGTGCTGTAAACTTTGCTGAAATATCATTGGTCAATAAGAGAGGGGAAGTTATTTAGAGTTATAAAGTAGAGTATTTTAATCAAATTGAAAATTATCGTTGGCATAATGAATCATTAAGCAAACCATTTTTCGTTGGTAGAAAGTTTTCTAAATGTTACAATTAACATTCTTAGAATGTTTAATCTGTATGTGATGTTTTTGAAAGTTCAGGTAACTTTGCTGAAACGTCACTTGTGTCAAAGTTTTAGTTAAAAATGTTTAGTTTTGGGGATGTTACTTTTTTAATGTTTGCAAAATGTTAGTATTTATCTATCTGGGATCATAACATGAGAAATGTTCTAAAAACACTGTGATTCAAATCATTATTACTTTATCCGAGGGTTCCTGGAACATTTTCCAGCTACCTTTCTTTTTAGCCTAGGTTTCATTTTATTTGTCCAACATATTTCTTAAATGGTTTATAAAGTGCAATTTAAACATTTAAAAAACGTTACAAATGCATAATGTAACCTTCAATAAAGAAAACAGGCCATTTATGGGTTTGTTTTTTACTTTAGGGTCTAAAAGGACTAAAACGAGATCCTTCTTAATGTGATACATTAAATATACTGTAAATATACAATTTAACTTTTTTGGAAAAGAGAATGAATACCATCAGAGCTTAAAGACATTAAACGCTGATGAACAAAACATTTCAGTACAGAGATTGTAAAAATTAAAAAAATCAAATTTAACTGGATAAATGGCTTGTCAAATATCACTATCAAACAAAAAAAACAGGACTGTTGTTGTAAAAATGTCTCTAAATATTGTGATACAGTATTTCTATCAGATTGCCCAGCCTTGCTCTGTTTACAGCGTTTTTACAGTGAGTTTGGAGGTAAATATGGAGTATAAACACTTTTTTTTTTGGGAAAAATGTTACTGAACATACTGATGTGTAAAGATTGTCAGTTAAACCTGCAATTTCCAAAGGTGACCTATGAACAAGGCGGCCATCTTGGAATAAGGTCAGGTGTCACACCTCAGCTCAGCTCACCTGCTCACCTGCCCTCAGGTTTAAAACCATCAATCAATCAATCAATCAATAATTTAATCAATTCATATTTATTTCCATTCAGAAGTACATTAAACCTGTAGACTTTATTTTTAATGTAGCTGATTTACAGTAAACAGAGGTTTAGGGAGAAATAAAAATAATTTTTAATGTGTAACTTAATATTTAAGCAAATAATTCAAAGAAAACAATCAAGATAATAGAAGAAACATTATTTTAACATATGATAAAATAAACCAATTATAATTTATCTATAAATTAACGAACCTTTGTTTAAACTCTGAGAACTTTGAGGGCGACCCTTATGTAGCAGTTAACTGAGCATCAAAATATTAAAATATACATTTACATTACATTACATACAAAATGACATTTAAAAAAAGAGAATTGAGAAATAAAAAGATTTAAAAATATGAACATATTTGTCAAAATTAAAAAAATAAAAAAATATATATATATATATAGAAATAATATTATATTAATATATATTAATATATAATATTAATTTCTGTATTATATTAATAATCCTGTTCAGCTGAATCAGTAGTGAGTCGGGTCTGGAACAGTGAGGATGGCGAGCTCCTTCACTAAACTGCTGAGCGGCCGGAACACCAGCCTGCTGCTGGCCAGCCTGGGCGCTGGAACCATCGCTGCCGGGTACCTCCTGAGAGAGAACGCCAGGATCTCAGCGGAGGAGAGGAGGAAACTCTACCCCCCCAGGTACCTAAATATATATATATACCCCATAATACTACTGATATACATCACATCTATAACTTCATTCTGTTCTGTTAAGTGTATTTATATACTTCTATAATACTCATCAAATAACAACTCATTATAAAACACTGTAGTACTGTAATACAGAATATATTTATATAGATAGACAGAGACACAGACAGGTAGGTAGGTAGACAGACACACAGATAGACGATACACAGAGAGATAGATAGATAGACAGACAGACAAACATAGATAGATGGACAGACAGACATACATACAGATAGATAGATAGATAGATAGATAGATAGATAGATAGATAGATAGATAGATAGATAGATAGATAGATAGATAGATAGAGGGATGGACAGATGACTGACAGACAGACAATAGACAGAGAGCTACATTGATAGACAGACAGACAGATAATAGATAAATGGACAGACAGCGGGATGGAAAGACGATAGATAGATGGAAGGACAGACAGATTATAGATAGATAGACAGACAGACAGACAGATAGATAGATAACTGAGTGAAAGGTGAAAGGGGGCGGGGCTGGTAAAATGTAAGGAGCTTATCTCCTGATTGGCCAGCTCCCTTGTGTATTCTACACACAGGAAAGATCAAATTAGATCAAATTAGATTAAATTAGATCTTCTGTCCAGACGAAAGCTTCTCCTCACAGTTAACCCAGACAGACTGCAGAGTTTATAACTCTCACATCAGAGTCGAGACCGCACGGGAAACACTAACCATTTATTTTTACCTGTTTTGATAAAATTGTTTCGCTGACAAAAGCTGAATATCTGTTATTTCTTAAATTAAGCAGAACATTTATATTTAAAACAATCATATGTCAAGTTTTCTGGATGTTTTAATTTTTAGTTTTTGCAAAAGGGAGTGTTATGTAAGAGACATTGTGTTTACATTGTGATGCAAACCATTATTACATCACAAGTTTTCAGAAAGTCTGTGAAACATTATTTCTGTAACGTAATTGGCTAACCTTCCTGGAACTTTTTCAAAACGTTGCCAAATGTTCATATAACAGAAAAGCCAGGGGTTCGGCCCAGCAGGGAATTGAACCCTGGTCTTCACATGATAAACAGAGATAAAGTCCACTACACAACACTGTGTGTGAGATGTTTTTATGTTTTTGCTTGTTATTATATATATCATTGTTTGGGCGTCCCCATACTGTCCTCAGAACATATAATAACAGTCTGTCCTGATCCCGGACCTGTCTCTCTCTCTACAGCGCCGATTACCCTGATCTGAGAAAGCACAATAACTGCATGGCGAGCGCTCTGACCCCCGCCATCTACGCCAAGCTGAGGGACAGAGTCACCTCCAACAACTGGACCATCGACCAGTGCATCCAGACCGGCGTGGACAACCCCGGACACCCCTTCATCAAGACAGTGGGCATGGTCGCGGGCGACGAGGAAAGCTACGAGGTAAAGTACCCATAGAATATAATATAGAATGTATGAACGTATGTTTTACTACACAAATATAGACTTAAATTTTATTCAAATTCTCTTCTATAGAAAGTTCCTCTGATCCTGATGTTGGCTTGTGTTTCTGATCTGATATTGCAGTTGTTTGCTGAGCTTTTTGATCCCGTGATTAAAGACAGACACAACGGCTACGACCCGAGAACCATGAAGCACCCCACCGACCTGGACGCCTCCAAGGTCTCAACTTTTTCCCTTTCACTTTTGTTGTTTTTGTTTTCTGTTTCCACCACCAGACCTTTATTTCTTATAAGAAAGTCATATTATGTAGATCTAAAGAAAAATATTGCCATCAGCTGCCGGAGTCCTGAGAGAGCACAGTTGGTCTTGTTCTCTCTGGGTGGGTACAGTACAGTAGATGGCACTCTCTCTTTTCCCTCATCACTCCTAGGGTGATGTGGATCAGCACAAGGCTGCGTCTGTGAGCTGATGTATCAGAACCGAGTCGCTCACAATAATACTGGTAAATTCCAGTGTAAAAAACATTAATCGAGACCTGTTACAACGTTACATCCCAAAAAAGAAAACATGATTATAATGAAGTTTCATTGTTATTATAAAGTTAATAAATGTGAGGCTATACAGAATGCCAAGCTTCTTTATTTTTACCACCAACCGCACCGAAAACATACCGAAAACATACCAAAAACATGTGAACCAAACCGTGAATTTTCTGTACTGTTACACCCCTAGTATTTAATGTATATGTAATTTAAACTGTGCTGTTTTCTTTGTTATCTCTTTGTAGATCTCCTCCGGTGTCTTTGATGAGCGCTACGTTTTGTCGTCCCGGGTTCGTACGGGCCGCAGTATCAGGGGTCTGAGCCTCCCCCCGGCCTGCTCGCGCTCGGAGCGCCGGGAGGTGGAGAAGGTGGCGGTTCAGGCCCTGTCCGGACTCAGAGGAGACCTGGCCGGGCGATACTACAGCCTGAGTGAGATGACGGAGCTGGAGCAGCAGAGGCTGATCGACGTGAGTATCAGATTCAGTAAATCTTCAGGGTTGTGGTGTTAAGGTTTGGGTTCTTCTCTCACTCTGTGATCCTGAACTCTTCAGGAACACTTCCTGTTCGATAAGCCCGTCTCCCCCCTGCTGACGGCGGCCGGCATGGCGAGGGACTGGCCCGATGCTCGCGGGATCTGGTAAGATCAAAATTTAAGACCTAAACACTTCCTTTACTTCCTCCAGACTTTACCTTCAGACCTGATCTTTAACTTCCTACTCCAGTCTTCTTCCCTTCATGTGTAGCGTTTAGTTTTATTCGTTCTTCCAATATGTTTTGTTTATCTCCTTAACAGGCTAACATTGTCAATACACTACCCTAAAGAAAAGCCCCAATCAGTTTACATAGAATTTCCCTATAGGTACTGAATAATACACCTTAATATGTAATAAACCCTGGACTACTCAGGGTTAACATGTGTAAACATGTGTCTCCCCGTATTGAGTTGTATTCCTACACTGCAAAAATTTTGTCTTTAGCATCTAATATTTTTCCTTTTTTCATTTAACATAGTAATTAGGGGTGGGAATCTTTTACTATCTCACGATTCGATTCGATTCCGATTTTGGGGGCCACGATTCGATTCAAAATCGATTTTTGATTCAAAACGATTTGATTTATAAAAATTTCTGCTTCTGGCTTATGAATCTTATTGAAAAAAAGCCTCCATAATATACACTGGTCCTGGAGAAGGTAATGTGTTACAAAAACAATAAAATGTGCAGGAATGTGGGTCTTCAGTGACAGAGGAATCACTGGGATATCACAATGACGTTAATGAACAATAAATAAATAATAAATAACACTGATTTATTACCAGGCTACTAGCGGTGGTGTGTAGGTGACGCTGCTGGGCTGATGTGATGATAGCAGTGAAGCGCTAAAGTTCAGGAGCAGCTGCTGATTAACTAGTTAATTTAAGGTCGTTGTATTTCTTCAGAAAGGGGGCAGGAGGTGGAGAAATTAATTCATATTGTCCGTTCCTTAATTCCTCTGTGATGAGGAGCTGAAATTAGCTCTGATTAGCTTATTGTTATTTTTCCGTTCCGCCTTAAATGCTGCAGCCCGCTGCCACCTGTTGCATTATTTAAGGTGGAACTGGAAAGTTAGCTAGTTAGCTAGCTAACAGTTACTGAAACTAACTACTAGCGATCTTTTTTATGCTTGTTATGAAGCATTCTGCCATAAAACATTGAAACTACACGTTAATCTAATGTAATATAGTGCTTGTTCTGCCATCTTACCGGTGATTCTCATACACCTACGCTCTGTGTGGGTCTGACGGTAAGTTCAAACTGCAGCGCCACTTGTCGCTTTGGGCAGTGGGAGGCGGAGCGAAAAACGCTTCGTGCCGCTGCAGTGTGAACTTACAGTGAGGGGTAGGGCCAAGGGAAGAAATGGGATTGGACCTTAGAATCGATTTTGGGACATTTTAAATCGATTCTGAATCGTAGTAAATGAGAATCAAGATTCTTATGTGAATCGATTTTTTGGCACACCTCTAATAGTAATTCTGTTATTTTTTAGATTTTAAATGTATTTGATCTTATTTTTACTTTATAGTTCATAGTTAACGTTTTATCTTCTGAAAATGTAAACTTGTTCTATTGGCAAATAACTTAATATAATAGCTTAATTCAACAAATGAGAGATAATTTAGCTTCTGTGAAAAAAAAATGTTTGAAACAATCAAAACAATCTGCCAGTGAAATAAGACACTTTCAGTATATACAGTACAGTATAACCACTTAAAACAGGTAAAATTAAGCAGTAATACAAGAGAGGGAGTGCTATAATGTGTAGTTTTGGCCCTGCCCATATTACACTTTATAGCATGAATCTCGAGTGTATTATTGTTCCATTTTCACTGTTTATTGGAAGATTTTGAGATGAAAAGAAATTATAAATTAGAAATCGCAGTTGCAACATAAGCCTTTTAATATAATTGGAACATAGACTTCACCGCTAATTTTTCAGAGCTTTCTAGTGGACTTAAAACATCAGATTCATTGCCTTTTATTTTTGCCATTTAGACTGACACACAAACAACTCATCTGTTTTACATATGACATAAAAGATCGGATTTGGGAGAGTTGAGTCTATTTGAGAGTTTAATCTCCTCTTAAATAAGTTATTGGGTAATGCAAGCATTTATTAAATTATTTTCAAAGCCCCAGTAAGCTGCAGATCCACTTAGAACTCAAGCTTGTGTACTGAATGCTGTTAAATCACAGTAACAATGTTCCCGTTGTGATTCTGAAGGCACAACAACGACAAGAACTTCTTGATATGGATTAATGAGGAGGATCACACCCGTATCATCTCCATGGAGAAAGGAGGCAACATGAAGAGAGTGTTCGAGAGATTCTGCAGAGGACTCAAACAGGTACACCTGCTTCTGCATCAGCAGCTGGAGTCTGAGAGAGAGAGAGAGTACAGTAGGCCATGCTGTTTCTGCATCAGCAGCCAGAGTCTGAGAGAGGCATCTTTTAGCTGATTTATCAGAGCTGGGGATCCGGCGCTTCCCTCTGGCTGCCCTGATTGGTGGCACTTGAAAAAGAGACGGAGTCTATATATATTTACATCTGATCCTCACAAGAGCATGATAGTTGGGATGCTGTCATTTCTCCCCATCCATTTTATTCATTTTTTCTTATTGATTATTGATTATTATTGATTATTAATTTTCAGGTGGAGCACTTGATTCAGGAGAGGGGCTGGGAGTTCATGTGGAACGAGCGGCTGGGATACATCCTCACCTGCCCGTCCAACCTGGGCACCGGCCTGAGAGCCGGAGTTCACATCCGCTTACCAAAGCTGGGCAAGGTGAGAATTATAGATTTATTATTGATCCAAATCATTAACTCTCTACTGCATGTTTCTATTATAGGTCAAACACAAACCTTTATTAAATGTTTATAAATAGTAGTCCTTTTTAATCTGCTGCTAATGATAAAATGATAAAAATATCTTTATTACATAATACAATAGTTTTTTTTGTACCATATCGCCCACCCCAACTGGAGTCTGTCTGGATGTATATATATTTATAGTTAAATATATTATTTGGTTTTTAGCTCTGTTAAATCAGTGCTGGTCTCCCAGTTTGGCCATTAATTGTTCTCTAGTCCCGCTACAGTAAATAACATCTAAACTCCAGTCTCTGTTTCCTGCAGGATCCTCGCTTCAATAAGATCCTGGATAACCTGAGGCTGCAGAAGCGCGGGACAGGGGGAGTGGACACGGCCGCTGTGGGCGACGTATTCGACATCTCAAACAACGACCGTCTGGGAAGATCTGAGGTAAAGATGCTTAAAAACTTTTCTATTTCTAGCTTAAAGATGCACTAAACCCTAAACCATCTTGTTTTTTACAGGTGGAGCTGGTGCAGATGGTTATTGACGGTGTTAATTATCTAATCGAGTGTGAGAAGAGGCTGGAGAAGGGTCAGGACATCAAGATTCCTGCCCCCCTCCCTCAATTCAGGAAGTGAGGTGTTGTGACCTACACCCATCAAACTTTAACTTACCTAAACCTCAATAAAATGAGCCCTAAAACTACAGATGTCCTCTTTTTTTATAAAGCAGTTAATGATCTTTCATGAAGAGGTACGCTACCCAAAAGGAGATGCCACTATGATCAGTAGAATTCGGGTTTAAATCCTGCTCATGAAGCTTGCCATCAGCTGCCGGAGTCCCGAGAGTGCACAGTTGTCCTTGCTCTCTCTGGGTGGGTACAGTACAGTAGATGGCGCTCTCTCTTTCCCCTCATCACTCCTAGGGTGATGTGGATCAGCACAAGGCTGCGTCTGTGAGCTGATGTATCAGAACCGAGTCGCTGCGCTTTCCTCCGAGCGTTAGCGCTGTGATGCTACTCAGCAATGCTACAGCAGCAGCAGCAGTTCAAAAAGAGGCGGAGTCTGACTTCACGTGTATCGGAGGAGGCGTGTGCTGGTCTTCTTAACCCTCCTGCTGTTGGAGCATCACTAGTGAAAGGGGAACACCTAATTGGCCATGAAAATTGGTGGGAAGATGGGATAAAAAATTTGAAAAGAAAAAAAGTAGATCCCATATACACACATTCACATAGTAAAATTATGCATTGTGTTACCCTGATTAAATTACATTATTAATTTGTCACAAATATACTCTTGAATATACTTGAATATACACATTATCAATTTTATAAGCTCTGCTTTCTACTCAAGAACAATTGAGAACAGTTCTGTTTCCAGAACGTCTAGAACAGGTTCTAGCTGTATTTCGTGACTGGTTTTAGTGGCAGTAGCATGTCCTGTATCTTTAAGCCCCTGACTGGCTTTAGCACCTAGAGTTACTTCACACTGATCTGCAGTTAGAGCCGTTAAAGGGTTTAGAGTAGTAACTCTGACATAAGCTCCTGAGAAACACCAGGTCTGACACACAACCCCCATTTACTCCCAGCGGCCATTGACTGAGACACCGGCTGCGTCCCAATTGCATAATAATCACACCACCGCTCGAAAGTTGCTTTATTATCGTCTATTTTTGTTATTTTAGATTTTAGCTCCAGTAATAAACTGAAAATGTGCAAAATCCAACTTAAATTATTTAAAAGTTGTACATTGTAGACAAGACAAAAAAGTGGGTCACTTTTAGCAATGAAAATAAGTAGGAATGGAAATAAACTGAATTTTGTAAATGGATGCATCAAAATGAGAATTTCCACAGCCTGTGTTACTGCACTCTCTACTGCAGCATTTACTCAACACACAGCACATTCACACTTTCATCATAATAATAACTAGAAAAAGACTCAGAAACACAGAGAACTCTGTAACTATTAAAGTAGAAGTTCTTTTCTTTAGAGAAATTACAGATACAGAAGCCAGAGAGCAGTGAGTACTGTTTCCTATACCTTCAAACTCAGACTCTCTCCTCTTACTACAGGAAGACGTCTGGCTGACCCACATGGTAACAGCCCTGTCTCAGTTACCTCCTCACTACTCCAGGGATACTGTATAATTGGAACAAGTTAATATAAGTTAGATGGTGTAATAATAATAAATATACAGATTTCTTTTTATATTTTTAACCAGTAGATTTTCTGATGCACTGGAGATGATCACGACTGTCTCTAAAGCTTATAAAGACTGTCTCTACCCGCCCTCGTCTCCCCCTGAGTGGGAGATTTACCTTAACTGCAGACTACAACCTCCCATCGTTAGACAGTCTAATCCCGCGGGGCTAATTTCTCCCCTAGATCTTCTTAGTGACGCGTTCCTGATCACGCTAATCTCCTATACCTGCTCTATACCTACAAACCAAGTGGGTAAGGAATGGGCCTATAGCTTCCAACACAGTGAGTGCCCATATATATATATACATATAGTTTCTGAATCAGTTTCTCTGATTTTGCTATTTATAGGTTTATGTTTGAGTAAAATGAACATTGTTGTTTTATTCTATAAACTACAGACAACATTTCTCCCAAATTACAAATAAAAATATTCTCATTTAGAGCATTTATTTACAGAAAATGAGAAATGACTGAAATAACAAAAAAAAAGATGCAGAGCTTTCAGACCTCAAATAATGCAAAGAAAACAACAAGTTCATATTCATAAAGTTTAGAAAGTTTAGAAGTTTAGAAGTTTTTAATCAGTTTTTTTCATGTGTCTTGGCATCATGTTCTCCTCCACCAGTCTTACACACTGCTTTTGGATAACTTTATGCTGCTTTACTCCTGGTGCAAACAGATTCTGGTTTGTTTAACACTTTTTGTTTACTATAGCAACTGAAATTACCAAACAATATATATTTCAGTTTCTCTGTACTGTAACAGAGGTACAGTGAGCTCAGGTAAAACACCTGTGGTTATTTTTACTGTTGAGTTAAAGCGCCCCCTACTGTCCACAAGGATCAAACTCAGACCCTTTTACAATGGACATCATTTATTTCTTTTTCTTCACTATCAATAGTATGAAAATAGGTCTTCAATAATTTAATTATCTTATTTGATTTAATTTCCTGGTTTACAGGACTCCAAAAATCTGGTTTATGCAAAATCGAATTTTTCCCATTACTCCAAAATGCTACAATAATATCACTTATAACATTTACTAAACATTAATAAATAATAATAAATGAGAATGAGAAATTTATGAATTTAGTGTCGTGATATATTATTGTTATGTTTTATAGGGCTCCAAACTCTGGAGTCTATACAACCAAATAAGCAAATTTCCTACATTTACCTACAATTCAAATTCTTACAGTATTATTACTTGAAATATATATAATAAAGTGTTCAAGACTTCAGTGGTGTTATTTGATCACCCTTTGATTTTCTTATTTTACAGGAGTCTAAACTCTGGTCTATATACAACCAAATAGACATTTGTTCTAATTTTGCCATTTCGTAAATCCCAAATTCCTACAGCAATATCATTTGAAATTAAACATGATTAATACTCGATTGGATCCATTTCAAGAGGTCAGTGTTTTCTTTTGATAAGACCCTGATTTTGTTCTTTAATAAGACTTTTAAAAAGCTGAAAACAAATGCATTTCATTTTTTAATAAGAGAAAGGTCTCAATTTCAAGAATGTTGTTCTGTGTTTTTATTTTTTTTTTGGTCGCCAAATATTTGATGCATCCCAAAAATTTTACGTTTTTTTTTTTTAAGCATTTTCTCAATTAGCCATCCAACTAGTTTAAGGATTAGTTTAAAAGTACTCCCCATTTGGCTTTGGCTGTTGCTCATAATCAGAAAGAAGTTTTACAGACACATTGTTTTTCTTTTTTTATAACATCATAAACATTTTATTGGTAACAGTGACTAAGCTGCAGTTTTGAATATTGGATGAGTTACAAACAGAGGTTATGAAGAACATAACACCTTGTTCCACAGATTACAGTGCAATCTAAGCCAAAAACAAAAAACATAAAAGAAATATAAAAGAAAATGTCTGCCACACACCTCAAATGCAGTAAAGGCCAATTTATGCTTCTGCGTCGAATCTATGCCACAGTTTACTCGCACTATACGCATAGCCACGTAGCCAACGCCTGAACGCCTACGCTGTAGCCCGACATGATCCTCCTGCAGTAACTGTGATTGGTCTGCTGAGCATCGTACTCCCGCCTTTGCGTTTCTGCCTACACTACCAACTAGTGTTCTGGGGGTGTAATCGCAGAACGACGCACCAACGCACAAATATAAATGCTAACAATGGCGTAGGCCACTTTCGCAGGCTACACCGGCACTCCGTAAACTGTAGGTGGACTCGGCGAAGAAGTATAAAGTGTCGCCTATGGTTTAGGTACAGGAATTTCAACAGAAGACGTGGAAGCGTGGAAGGGAAGGACAGTGAAAGGACATTATAATATAATATAATCAAGTTCACCGTAGTACTCTGCTCCGAAAACAGTCGAGATTCATTGCACAGCAGGTTGCGCGACCAGTACACTGTATCTCTGTGCAAATTAAGAACAAATTAAAAGGAACAGCATTCACCCCCACCCTCACCGCCCCCCACCATCCAATATTTGCCATTTATTTCTTTTATTTTTTTTTTATTTATTATTTAAATCAAGGTCCCGTTTATGCTCATATTTGGGTCACATTATCTTTTTTTTATACACACACTATAGAAAAATCAGCCGTCCACAGCTGGCACCCAGAGGGCGAGGAGACCGATTGAGAAAGTCCCGTAGCGAGGGCGAGACACTGCCGAGATGCTCGTCTCAGAGTTCTGGGCGGGCGCTGGGGGTCTGAGTGTGGGGGCGGGCTGGGTAGAGGCGGGTAGAGGCAGAGGTGTATAGATTCGGAGGGGTGGGCAGAGTGAGCGGGAGTCACTCTGGTGTTATTAGTCCACTGGTCGCTTTTCTCCGTGTTTCTTTGTAAACTCTTCTGCGTTCTTAAAGAACTTTTTACGATCTTTTGAGTATTCCTCTGCTAAGTCGGCCCTCAGCGGGTGCTCTGGTTGAGGGTCGTTGACGAGGGCGATGAGAGACTGGATTACTAATTAGGGGAGAAAAACAAAGAGAACACAATGCATCGATTTATTAAACAACATGACATTTGAGGCTGGTTCATGTCTACTGTGGACGCAGGTATGCAGATATGGTGCCCGGCCAAAGAGAAAAAGAGGGAAAAAGAAAAAGAGGGAGTGACACGTAGGGGTGGGCGATATGGCCCTAAAATAATATTAAAATAATATTAGGATTTCGTGGAATTTTTACTTTAACGATACTCTTAGCGATATGACAAAACATGGAATTAAAATGGCACGACATGGCACACGTCTAGTGACAGGTGTAGGCCTAATTGCAGTTGCACAGTGGCACTGGGGTCTTGGGTTCAAGTCCCTTTCTGGGTGGAATTCCCATGCTCTCCTGCATGGGTTTTCTCCCCCAGCCCAAAAACATTGAGATCAGGTAAAGTAGATACTCTAAATGGTCCTGACTCTAATTTTTTTTTGTGTGTGTGGTATGAATGTAAGTTTGTGTAAATGTATATATGACTGTGTGCCCACATATGGACTGGCACTCTTTCCTGGGAAAATGCTGTAGTACCCAATGCAGTGCTCCAGGTGGACGGTGGTTTCCGGTTAAGAGTAGGCTGTGCGCTATTGGCTGCCGCTTCTCACCGGTTTATGGATGAGTGCCGAGTATGAATAGTAGTGTGTAAAACGTAAAACATTAGAAAACGACCTTGGGTTTCTAAAATGGGGACATACAAGAGTAACTTCATTTATTGCAGACAAAACGAACGGATTAAAATTGTATATATTCTTTTTATCTGTAAATTGTTTAAATTGCATTATTATATTATACATATATTTCAGTGACAATTGCAATTATTTCTGGGACAAAATATCATGACAGGCCTGGGTATGTTTAGGGGTCCCATTGTGACACAACATCTGTTATGTTCAATCGCTGAGCTGCATCTGCACTATGTATGAACCAGCCTTTACGCCTCACCTAACTAAAGGACCAATCATTGGTCCTCATTCACCAATATCTCTACTTCAGAATTATGATGCCAAATAAGAAAACAAAGATCAGAATTTATATAAAAACTGTACCTTGGTCAGTTTTAGTTGCTGGTTTCCAGTTTTCAGCACTTATGACTGGCAGGCAGACCTGGCCTTTCTCGTCGATGTTCGGGTGGTAGATCTTTGTTTTGAAGGTGATTTTTGGAGGCTTAAACGGATACTCAGCAGGGAATATGATCTCAATCCGGAATGCGCCTTTATCGTACGGAGGGTTGTCCTGCAAGAAACAAACAAGAGCAACAAAACTTGGTCAGAAAATACAATTTTTATTTTTTTTCATACAAATTCAGTAAAACTGAAGTCTTCAGAGAGACAAGAGTACAAAGCTAACAATAAGATGATATTTCATAATACTCACAGGAACGATGAGCCCTTGCCAAGTCAAAATGTTTGACTCGTCAACTTGGATGTTGCGGAAATTTTTCATTCCAGACTTGCGGATTTCATCAAGTTCCTGTAAAACAAGATATCAAGATATCTGATGTAAGGCTTGGTGATAAGACTAAAAGCTAATATTTTTATTAGATATACAATATTATTCATGAAGGTTTGCTTATATTGTATAAGCATTAGTATTTATTTATGTAAAACATACTGTACATTTAGACCTGTTAAAATAATTTCGTCTTTGACTCATAGTACTACTTAATATACGGTCATGATCTTAATCATCAATAATATCCACTGTATGTTCCTAGTGAGAAGTGCTTTATATTATTTATTTAGGATCTTATTAGTATTATTACATAACTATTTTTGCAACCCATCCCAGTGCCTGAATATTCTTAAAAAATGATTTTGCTATAACACATCTGAATTACATTACCATACTTATATCCATGACAATAAGGTATATTTTAATAGTAAATCTCTAACTGTGTATCCAAGTGAGTATCTCTCCAATTCATATTATCAGTATTAAACTGTACTGGACAATGTTCAAGATGGTGTAATATAGTCAAGAATTTTTTTTTTTTCCCATTAATAACACTCTGTTGAGTGTCATCTCACAAATTTAGGCCCTATAAAGACAAACATTTTCATACTCTTGTACCATATATTTTAAATATTATCAGTATGTATGATATACTGCTATTTCCTGTAATTTAACACTTTGTCAGAGTTAGTGCTGCTCTGCTAACTGCCGGAACCAGTTCCTGTTTATTTCACTTCCATAGTGAAACCAAAAAGGATGTGTGACTTACAAAGCCTGACTTATTCTTTACATACATGAACAGCCAACAAAAATGACCAGAGTTTAAGCTTTTAAAACCAAGAATAAAGACATCAGATCCATCTTTCCACTCATAAATGAGAACAATACACAGGTAAAAAACAAATAATAGGAACGACCTCTGGCCTTAAAAGGCTTTCAGGTTCAATTCAATTCAAACTAACAAAAAGTGAAAGTAAAGAAGAATTCACATGACTGCACATACACATTCAGCTTTGGTCTGTCAGGAAATCACCTGAAACTTTTGTCTAAATTAAAAGAAAACTTAATGTTAAAAACATACTTTTGGTTTAGTATTTAGACCTGCACTCGAATAAATACAGACAGCAGACTTTGTGTCAGCTTCTAACAATGAAAATGCTAAATACATAAGGACAGTACTAAATTATATATCTAAATTAAAAGGTAATGGACAGTAAAAATGTAAATGTTATAGATAACATCACAACAAAAACAGTGAGGGTGACACTAGAGTCTTTTTACATAAAATAAGCTGAATAAATTAGCCTCTTTATATATAAAAAAGGTTTACATTAGCGCCATAATAAATCAGGGTACTTTTACATTCAATACTATAGAACATATGAAGGTAAATGTGCTTCTATTTTTACTTAAAAAAGAAAAGGGAGGACTTCTAGAACATCTACTTTAACTGGAGAAAATTACCTTCACTATTTTAACTTTAACTCAAGTAGATTATATCTTTAGAGTATTTTAATACACTTAATTGGTATTGTTATAAGGTAAGTACACCATTTTTTTAAATAAATAGAACAATTTTTTATAATAGCTAGTGTTTGAAGAGTGTACACAAATCCCACACAATACAATATTGCAATAGTTAGAAGCACAGTAAACCATTATAGTTTTCAATACATTTAGTACAGGTTAAATACTTGTATTTTACTCTAAAGTAAAGAAACTTGTAGACATTCTACTTTAACTTAAGTTATATTCTATCTTAAGTATGTTTCACTATCTAAAGGTTCACCTCTAAACTGAGGGAAATGTTTAAAGTTTAAAGTATTTTAGAGCATTTTACTACATGTTGGGTATTGTTAAAAGGTAAATACACAATCCTTTAAGTAACGTTAAATAGAATTGTAACTGAATTAGTAATAGATACTTGTTACCTTCACTAATCTACTTTAACTCAAACTTAGCTAAGTTACATAGTTTGGGCATGAGTAACGTTACCGAGTTTCCGTGGCTGAAGTTTCCTCTCTAACCTGAGGTAAATTTTAAGTTAGCTTAGCATAATTTATACCTCGATAACTAGTTAGAAAGGTTAGCTACTTTACAGGCTTCATATAGCATATTAAGTATTGTTAAACAGGTAAACACGCAATTATGTAAGTAAATCAGCTAAATAACATTATTATGTTGTGTTTTTTAAGCTCAGACAAGGACTGTAGCTACTATCAGGCCATCTGGGTCATTAGCTCGCTAATGCTAACGGTAAGCTCGCTAGTGTTAGCCAACCATGCTAACCCAGCAGTTTCTTCCTCCTCTAAACTGAAGCGGGTAGCGGAAAATAACCGGCTTAACAACTAATTTCGGTAAAACTGAGAGAAACCCCGATTCAGGGGAAGTTTTAAACATTTAAGCGAAGTTCTAATATCGTCCCCGGCACGGCTGGGTCTGTCTGCCGGGACTGAAGCGGGAGAAGCGGGTGGCTGGTTTCCCTAGCCCCGCTGCTAACCCGCGGCTGCTACACGGCTAACGTAGATTAGCTTAGTTTAGCTAGCTCGCATGGGAGGGAGCTAAACTATATGGTAAAGTTAGCACCCATTTACAGAGAGGAATGTACTGAAATAGCTGATAAAATACATTTTATAATAATTAAACTAGTGGAAAATATTAAAATGCAACGCTTTCTATAATAATTTATTTCTGTGGTGTGTCTGAGAGACTTTACTGTGCGGTTTAACTTATAAATACATGAAAGCATGTAAATCCAGGTCCAGACCCTAAAGATTCACCCCACGTTTTTCTTCCAACCGCCCGGGCGGGTCTGCTACAGCTAAAACCCAGCGGAGCCGCCCAATCAATTAGAACAAAATCCCGGGACGGATTTTTACCTCCTAGACCTGGACTACCCACATTTACTTTTGAACGGTAGCTACAGTTTCTCTACTGAATTACTCAGTAAACGTAGCTTATGTTAAAACTCCACTTTAAAACACTGACATCAGTTCGAGAACCAGAGATTTTGAAACGCAAAAAACGCTCAAAATCAAAAACCCAGCTAAAAATATATTAGCTAAAATTTAGTTCCTTCAGCGCAGACAAAATGTCGCACTAGGTGTTGCGCTGAAGTTTGTCAACGCCGAATCGTGTAACCGAACTTCCGCTTACCAACATACAATAACGAAATCAAAAGCTTGTAGAATACTCTCAGATTTTACATTTTTATTTAAAATTACCACTAAAACGCCACATTTATTTCTTAACATACCTATTTCTTTGGACTACAGGTATATTGTCCTACAGATAAATTTGATAATGCATAATATTGTAATTTTAAGACCATTGGCTGGCTTGTTTGCCACTGATATATAATGATAATCCAGTCACTCCATTTAAAAGAGAAAAGACCATTAAACAACAACAAAAAAAACTTTAAAATATAAAGAATGTTCAGACATTTTACATGGAATAGATAAATATTTTAGTCAGCTACATTATTATAGTTTTTTGACACATAATGAAATCATCTTGGACAAAAATAAATAAATTTACGTTTCGAGTTTAGTGTCAAACCTTAAGAGAACCTAAAATAATAAAGCATATAATCAATATATTAAACATAGATTTAAACAAAAAACAATATTTCAAGTACAAAATCGTGATATTTAAAAAGTAGTGTGCGTAAACGGATATGTCGCAACAGCGCCCCTTGCGGTTACCCAATTTGGCACTTGAACATTTCGGTGTAACACCGGCTATATCGGGTGGTTGTTACCGGGAGCTCAGCGGGATAAGCTGCTGCTAACCTGCTAACTAGCTCTCCTAGCCCTGATATCGCACAGGCCCGCGCTGCCGGCGGACTAGCCGCCGTGTTTACGCCCAATCAGATAAACCCGGCGGACCCCGCCGCTGCGAGGCCGCCCGCTGTGACCTGAGGGTCGGTGTGAGAGAGCTGGGCGCGCCGCGGGGCTGCCGGAGCTCCGGATTCACCCCGCGGAATATTTACCTTATGCAGCCTCCTGCTTGCCGCCATCTTGGACTCACTGTCTGATTACCCACAATGCAGCAGTGCTTCTGGAAAAAACCTAAGATCACTCCATGAGTCAGCACACACACACACACACACACACACTCACTCTCTCTCTCTCTCTCTCTCTCACTCACTCACTCACTCACTCAACCATTATACACCCATACTACAATCACTATACACTTACACACAAACTATACACTTCCTATACACACAAACATAATACACTTTATACGCACTATACACTCTATACACACACAATAACTACACTCACTCTATACACTTACTAGAGACACTAAACACTGTACACTAAACACACACTATACTATACACTCACTAGACACACTCACACTAACTACATTCACAAATTGTACACTCACTAGACACAATATATTAACTTCACACAATATACATTTAATACACACTTACTACACTCACACACTAAGCACTTACTATATACATTCACACTATATACGCACACACTACACACGAACTACACCCCTACTGATTCTGAGTATGTATTGTGGATTTTTGAGTATTTTAAACTTACTCAAACACTAGACAGTAGTAATTAGTAAACAATTGGGACGCACCCGCAGGCTCTCCATAAACTGGCTCTGACTGGCTAGTTGTGTAGGTCATGTGACTGCACTATGCCAGACCAAACAATGAGCTCACACATGTTTTATTATTGAAGATAATTAACAGAATTTCTGTCACATCCCGAACAACGGTTGCTAATAAATACAAAACAGAAAAAAATACATATTTCCAGAGACATATTTCCTTGCAGTACCACTGCCGCCCGTTAGAGGGCAGCGCCTCACAGCTTTAAGCTAAAATAAATATAGAAATAAAAAATATACGTAAATAACAATTATTTATAAATGTATTTTTTATAAAACACTTTTCATACATAAATTGCAGATCAGAGTGCTTTAAAAGATTCTCCTGAAATTCTCCTGAAAATATTTTCTCTTTGTGAGATGGTAGATGAGTACAGGTTCTATCCAGCAGGTGGAGATAATAATATTTGTATTAGTTGAGTAAGCAGATGATTACTAAACAGTATGTATATATTTACAGAAACATCATAAAAATCAACTTTAAAAAAGTTTATTATATAGGAGTATGCGTAGTGTAATTATAGTGTTTGAATACAAATGCAACAGATGATAACTGCTTTAAAACAGTTGAAACAATATTTCAGTATTGAGTATATTTTATATGTTCAATAAACAGTCATTTATAAGTATAAATAAACATGTTGGACAGAAAGCTGAGTTTTGGGCAGTGGTTAAAAAGTAGTCTTATCACCAACAGGTGAGGTTATGACTACATTGCTGATTAAATGTAAAACGTGCGACCTTGTAGCAACGTTGTTAGAAAGTAGACAATTTTATGACAACCAAAACCCATTAAACCACATTAATCACTGCATGAAGGAAAGTATTCATGCTTGATTGATGGGTAACTAGAAAAATATTAAGTTGGTGTCCTGAAGGTGGCACTAGAGTACACATTATAAACCACCTGGCAGGGTTTTCAGAACCAAGGGATGGAGTTTGTGGGCACTGACTTATCTGAAATAGTTTACTCGACCCTGCTAATGCCCGGCTGAGGTCCTGCTGAGGTTCTGTACCAACACACATGATTCTGATTAGGACATAATTAGATAAGGAGTTAGATCAGATTTGTTAAAGGAGAGAAAATGCCAGACTGTGCACTGCATGACTGGCAGCACTGGGAAACTCTGGAACTAAATTATTAGGAGATGTTTGGTCTGTTTTCCTGCATCTGATTTAAGGATATATTTTAAATTAATTCAGCCAATTCTGAAGGAAACTCAGAAGAACATGGGCCATGCAGCAGGACAACAACCCTAATCACAAAAGTTGTCCTTACAAAGAACAATTAAAGAACAAAACATTTATTGGAACAATGTCTCGTGGACGAATGAGACCAAAACAGATATTTTTGGTTACAATGAGAAACATCATGTTTGCAGAAAAAAAAACACTGCATTTCAACATAAAAACCTTATTTCATATGTAAAACATGGTGGTGGTGGGCCTTAAATTTGGAGCCATATACAGTTAGTTAAGCTATTATTGAACCATTTAACAATGTGTATTATGTGACCCTTTTGTAAAGTGTTATTGTTTATGTCATAATGGCAAGAATAGTGTTACAGCAAAAGTGCTGTTATTAACATGATATATTACTATAAAAATTATTTTATGATTTTAACATGTCAAAATTACCAATGATGGCAGGCTCCCAGTAACACAGAATATAAAGCATAACTTCGTTAACAATACATCAAACAAGCTTTTGGTTGTCAGGATTTCTAATGATGCTCCAAAATGTGAGGAAACAAAATAAAAAACATAACGTTTTTAAAGCTTATAGCATTTCCTAATCTTTGTACTAGGACTGGAAGATACAACCAACATGTATTTCATAGTACTTATCTTAAAACATCTTAATTCTGGCCAATACAATATAAATCCTATAGTGATATGAACAATAAAAAGCTACATAAAAATGCTAAATTACAAACTTCTGCTAAATAAATCAATTAATTAAAATAAATAAATAAATAAATAAATCTGACAGACAATATAGACATATGGTGTAAATAATGTATCTATATTAAAAACAATCGTTAATGTGTTTGAAAATCATATATTAATAGTTTTGGCATAATAATAATGGAATTATTAAATGGTATAAAAAATTAAGCTTTAAAATAATCACTTTTAATAATGTCTTATGGCAATTATTAATTAGTTTAGACATTAATTGACTATTTAACAATGTTTATTATGTGTTCATTAAGTGATTTTTTTGTCATATCGGAAAAAAAAATGTTCGTGATATTATTATTATTATTATTATTATTATTATTATTATTATTATTATTATTATTATTATTATTATTATTATTATTATTATGATATTAGCTCTGTATCGCCCACCCCTACTCGCTAGCTAAGCTAGGCTAAGCTAAGCTAACTACATTACCCTGCTGCTAATAATGTGTGAGAAATCAAGGCGAGCATCGTCTTAGCTAGCATTAGCCACCTCCCGAAACATGTGGAGAAAATACCACGTTAACCACATTTAGCCAGAGAAACCGGGGCAGATTTGGCGGCTCCTGGTTGGCAGAGGCATTTCTGCCCTTCCACCCCCTTTATACCCCCTCATACCCCCTTCTTTTACCCCCGTCTTTTACTGGCTTCCATTCAAATTTGGGTCAGGGGTGAGGGGGGTTTTCACGTCACAAGCTGCAAGATGGCGCTCGGAACGCTGTGAGATGAGAGAACAGGATGGCTGTGTGAAGAGATTCGGTCGATTTTCTGAGGTAAAAGTTGTTTTATCGCTGGTTCGGTTCGGCTGGGTTTGGTGGTGAAGGTGTGCCCGCTCGGACCGGACCGGTCCCGGGTGGTTCGGGGGCGTCGCGGCAAGCCCGTTTCTTAGAAGAAAGCCAGGCTGGGCTGCGGGGCGCTGGGCTCGCCGTGTGCCCGCTGGGGCTGCTCCCCCGTTCAGGGCGCCGCCAGCAGCGCGGCTTGGCAGGGGCATCGTGCCCGAGATGCTGGGGGGTTCTTTGGGCTTGGAGAAGAAGAAGGAGAAACAGGAGCGAGAGGCTTTGTTTTAGGGTTTAGAGCGTTTTAAACACGTTTAAAAGGTTTTAAAATAATAATAAGACGTAGTTTTAAGTGGAGGTTGTTTTTATTTGACTTTAAACGTAAAGGTAACTAGATAAAAATAAAACGTAAAAGCATTAACTGTTATGTCTTATCGCCTTTTAGCTAACCAGACCTAGCTAATTATTCACACTGTGTGTTTTTAGTCTTATTTTACTTGGTTTTTTTTGTTTTGGTCAGTGAATTTGAGTGTTTTCTCACGTTTAATGCCTTTGATCAAAATTAGAATTTAATTTTAAGAGTATTTCTTAGTGATATATGCTGTACAGTGTTGACAAGAGTGCCTCCTTTAGCTTTTGTAGTTAAGTTATATTTTTATGGACGTAGGTTAGCTGTTATGTTCTCTTATAGCAAGAACATTGAATAAACGTTAGCTAATTTACTTTATCTTTTCATTTTGATTATGGTTCTTAAAATATGCACATTTTAAACCAAAAAATAGGCGTCATCGGTTAAATAATTGAAATGTTAAAATAAATCTGACTTAGTTTCTTTTATACGTTTATTGTTTAAAATAACATTTTATAACTGAGATAATTGGCATTTAATTGTTGGAAACACTCAAATGTTTCTTTCTACAATACTGGCTGTAAGAATAGAAAACAAACCAGATAAACATAGCTGTTTCATGTAAGTAGAGTTTACTATAAAGGACACACAAAAATAACGTTGAAACAATGTTTAATCAGTGTGCACTAATAAATCAATTCTGATGTCGGAGATCAACGTTGTGTAGTGCATTAGCTGCTAGAGATGAACGTTGATTCAACATGCAGTACTTTTGCTATCTGTTTTGGGTTTCTATGTGTAAGAGTGATATCTAAAAAGGATGGCTGGACAATTATTGATGATAAATTTTCGAAAACGAAATGTTCGATTGTTTTCAATGTAGATGCATCTTTTACGCCATCTTTCAGTGGCTGGCATTTATTCACAGAATTGGAAATTATTAATTTATTTGAAGTTTGTAGTTGCATTATTCTGTAGCTTTATATTGTTTAAATCACTGTAGGATTTATATTGAATTGACCAGAATTAAGATGTTTTAAGATGACTTAAGTATTGTGATGTACATTTTTGTCTGTATCGCCTAGTTCTAGTACAAAGATTGGGAAATGCTAGGAGTTTGAAAAGAAAACAAAATGAGAATGTCTTAACTTTTGTTTAATTTAGTATTTTGGAGCATCATTACAGAAATCCCAACAACTAAAAGCTTGTTTGGTGCATTGTTGATTAATCTAACGTTATGGTTTATATTCTGTGTTGCTGGGAGCCTGCCAATGTTTGTCATTTTAGCATGTCAAAACCATAAAATCATTTTATATGAATATATTATGATGTTTTTCATTGGATCTCATTTCCTTTAGCTTTCCCAAGCTTCACGCCTTGCACTAGGATTTTTTTATTATTATTTTGAGAAGGCTATTATCCTCGAGAGAGAGAGAGCGAGGGCTCGAGTTAGAGAAATAACGGATGGTACCTGAGTGCATGAAAGGATAAATTATTGCACGGCTGTCTTCGTAATCAAGGTTTTAATTTTTTCCTATGGGACGTGATTGGATTGCTTGAATGAACCTTTTATCTCATCCATTTTAGTGCTTGGGGGGATGGGGCTGTTTTACAGTGGTCTCTGCACTGATGTGCTGCATATAGGTAGTAAGGTAGGAGCTCTTGCAGTGGGACACTTTCCCTGAATGGGAGCCAATATGAACCAATGAGAACTCAATGGGCGGCTCATTCTTTATTTTATTATTCCACTTAAATTTGGTGTAATTGATTAGGTTCACCATTAAACTGTGAACCTCAGTATGGTGCAGGTTGTCACTGTATATTAGAGTGCCCCAATATGTCTTGTTTTTTTATATTTTTGGCAGAAATTATACATTTGGTCAAAGAGCAAATGCTGACCACTTCATTTAGTTTACTTTTTTTTCAGATTTTCATTCATTTGTTTATTTTCATTAACAATCCAGCATGTTATGATACTAATAAAGCACTCTGTGAGTCAAATATTGGAGCAAAATAATACATATATATGAAATATATCCTGTAAGTGGTAGATCTGTAGTGAAAAATTAGAATTATGAAAGTATTATAGATATATGTTGTGCCACCCTAGTTCATTGCCTATATAAAACATAGTGCCAGTGTTTGCAGTTGGAGTCACACAGTAACTGTGATTAAATGCATTAAACTGGGGGAAATACCCAAAGTTGTGGGTGCCCTATTATGCCGTTTTTTTTGTGTGTTGTAATGGAGAGAAAAAGGAACCAGGCCTGCACAATATATCGTTTCAGCATCGCCATCGTGATGTGGCAACATGCAGTAGTTGCATTACACAGGACATTTAGAAAATGTTATGTTTTTCATATTCCACAACCATGTAGCTACCAAATCTACCAGAGACAGATTATATTTAATGCTCTTTATTTTCTTTATTATACTTAAGTCATGTATATAAATTGTGCACTATTTATATCATGACATGCATCATCAGATTATTGACTTCTAGTTCAATAGTTAATGTTGCAATATACAGCTTTGCAAAAAAGAGAGCACTTTAGTGTCAGTCAGTTTCTCTGATTTTGCTATTTATAGGTTTATGTTTAAGTAAAATGAAAATTGTTGTTTTATTCTATAAACTACAGACATTTTTCAAATAAAATATCGTAATTTAGAGCATTTATTTGCCGAAAATGAGAAATTGCTGAAATAACAAAAAAGAATGCAGAGCTTTCAGACCTCAAATAATGCAAAGAAAACAAGTTCATATTCATAAAGTTTTAAGAGTTCAGAAATAATCAATATTTGGTGGAATAATCCTGTTTTTTAATCACAGTTTTTTTCATGCATATTGGCATCATGTTCTCCTCCTCCACCAGTCTTACACACTGCTTTTGGATAACTTTATGCTGCTTTACTCCTGGTGCAAAAATTCAAGCAGTTCAGTTTGGTGGTTTGATGGTTTGTGATCATCCATCTTCCTCTTGATTATATTCCAGAGGTTTTTAATTTGGTAAAATCAAAGAAACTCATCATTTTAAGTGCTTTCATTTTTTTTCTAGAGCTGTATATTTTATGAATGAAAATATAATTTTACATTGGTTAAGACCTCTCAATGAACATGTACCTTTCAGTAGGTCCTTGGATAATACAGTGTCACTGAAAAGCAGGAGGGAATTATACTCCAATGTTTTGACAAGTGTCCATCAGCATCGAGTGATTTCGTACCTGTGTAATCAGACCCAGGTAAATATGGCCTATATTTAGGTGTGCTGGGGTTGTGTTGTTTTCACACACTGCCCTAGATTTAAAATCTTTACTCTACATGCCTGAAATGTTTGAGGATTTGCTGAGTTTTTAGAGCTTTCCTAATTGAGAGTTGTTATGACTGTTACTGTGTAAATACTGTGTTGAGCCCTGGTGCTGGAGCATGGTTTGTGTACAATTAACATACCTGTCCCTTTAAACTGTTAAAATACTGTTAACTATTCAACTAATTAAGCAATTAAATATAAACTTGACATTTAACTGTGTAATCTTCAGTGTTGTTTTGATACCAGAATTACTTGAACATTTCTTTACTTTATAAGCAGCCATAGAAATGCCAGTTCTACAGTAATGTAGGTGTTTTGCCACTTATAATAGGAGTTAGTGCACATTCACTTTCCACACAGGGTGTATAATTATATAGTTTAGGCCAGCTTTTCTTAAACACCTGGCAGGGGTATTAAAGAGACATATTAAAAAATATTTAGATTATTACAATTAAAAGATTAATATTGCACTAAAAAAGAAGCTCATGTAGTTATTATTGAGAGTTTTTTAAGTGAAATTTTTGACCTTTTGACTAAGTGATCTGTTCTGTTTAGATGTTGTAGAGTTTTTGCGTAAAAAGTAGTGTTGTGTATTGGCAAGAACTTACAATATGTATGATACAAGGGTTATGATTCAATACATCATAGCAATATACATCGCAACAATTTCCGTTTTTTATAAATTGAAATATTAAAAATTACTGCAGCAGCAGTCAACAACCAAGCACTTTGTAATATTGATAATGCACTATGTGCACCCAGTATTGAAATAGAATGAATTTTATTGGACATGTTACAGGAAATTGAGAACAGTGTGGATTTTCCTTTTGCATCAAACAACTAAATTACGAAATGGACAAAATAACTAAAAAAAAAGAGGCAGTACTTTCAGACCTTAAAATAATAATAAAACAAGTTCATATTTATTTAGATAAATATGAATATTTTGGTGGAATAACCCTGTTTTGTTTATCACAGTTTTAATGCATCTTGGCATCATGTTCTCCTCCATCAGTCTTACACACTACTTCTGGGTGACCTCATGTCGCTCCTGCTGCAAAAATTCAAGATCCGCTTTGTTTGAATACAATGGTGATTTTGACCACCATTTATCTTCCTGTTGATTATATTTCATAGGTTTTCAGTGGGGTTCAGATGATGTGATCTGGTGGTTCTTCATCCACACCTTGATTAACGTAGCTGTGGCATGGAGCATTGTCCTGCTGGAAAGACCCAATAGCTAGAGTTGAGGAAACATTTGCCAGGGCAGAAGAAAAAGTGTGTGTGTGTGTGTGTTATAGTGAATGAAGTGGGTTTGGGCAGTAAAGGAGGTGCCCTACATTCTTGAGATAACCTGCCTGTGGCACGCTGCGGTTCTGGTGGTTTTGTTTGTCAGTGTAGTTTTTCTCGGTTTGAGTAAAGCTGTTCTCCAGAATCTCCACAGGAAGTGGTGTGGTCTGGACTGTGATGATCTCTGAAGTGCTGTTGCTGTTTTAGTCTCAGTTAAAGCCTAGATTTTTGTTAGGGCTGTTTTGTTTAAACATGGAAGTTACTGATATTTAATGATTAAATATTTAATCTGTTGAGTTTAGGAACTTTTGGAGACACAAACGTTGAGTAAAGTTGATCTGTAAACAGTGTGAGTGAGCCATTTCACCCATTTATCGCCCACTGCGCTTTTATCCCCAGCACTTTGTGTAATTCAGCACTGTTACAAATTAACGATTAGTCGATAATAAAATTTGTAGTCGACAAATTTAAATAATCGACATTGTCAATTATATCGACTAGTCATTGCAGCCCTAGTTTTGGACAGTGTAATGTAATAGAGCTCGGCGATTAAGTCCTGGAATTACAAATAATGGTAATGGTTTGAGGTGTTTTCTGGTCGGTGCGCGCCTGTTTCTGGTTGGCCCGGTATTTTAAGGTGGTGTTCTGGTCGGTGCAGGACTATTTCTGTTCGAGCCGATGGTTTGAGGTGTGTTCTGGTCGGTGCGGGCCTGTTTCTGGCCGGCCCAGGTGGTTTGGTGCGGGTTCTGGCCGGGTTTGGGCCTGTTTCTGAGGAGGGGTCGGAATGCACAGCAATAAAAGGGTCAGCAGTGCCTTATCAACCCGACCATAGAGCTGTGATAAATACTTTACTATAACTCTCTTTACTTTAAAGTTTTCCTTCTCAGTGAGTTTGTTCTTTTGTGGGCAGTGGTCTCTGTGGTCTCTCGGGGGGGTTTAGGGGGCTTGGTTTGATTATAGTCACTGTTTGATCAGACTGATGTGGTTTGATGTTATCTGTACAGTCCTTAAACTATCTGTAGGCTATAGACCCGGGGCAAAATAAGAGTCTTTTGAAAGATAGTATCACTCTTTAACCAGGTTAGTGTTAAGGGTTGGGGTTACAGCCCGGCTAACTGAAGATATATGGGTGGGAAAAAGTTGAAATACATAGGCATTGTAAAGTTTCAATGTTTGTCTTTTTAAAGATGATTAGGTCAAACAAATAATCACAATATAGTAAAGGATTACTATGAGCGCAGACCTGTTTCTGGTCAGCCTGGTGGACAAAAAAATTGCTGTCTGAGGGCAACACTTCTATGGTTAATTCGGCAGATATAATAATATTTAATTTTTTTACTTTTTTATCACATTGTTTTGACACACAAGTGTTCTGGAAAAAAATAAGAGAGCACTTAAAAATCATGATTTTCTTTAATTTTACCAAATTGAAAACCTCTGAAAAAATAATCAAGAGGAAGATGGATGATCACAAGTCATCAAACCAAACTGAACTGCTTGAATTTTTGCACCAGGAGTAAAGCAGCATAAAGTTACCCAAAAGCAGTGTGTAAGACTGGTGGAGGAGAACATGATGCCAGGATGCATGATAAAACTCAAATATAATATGTAATTTTACTCAAATATAAACCTGTAAATAGCAAAATCAGAGGAACTGATTCAGAAACTGAAGTGCTCTCTTAACTTTTCCCAGAGCTGTATTAATAAAGTCATTTATACTACTTCCGCTTATTAAAGGAAACACTGCAATGTGGTTGGTTGGACATTGTGCTTTATAAATAATTGGGTCTTTTACTTTGGTCACTTTTTTTTGCCATGCTGGTGATTTTAATGTTTGTTGCATCCCAGTGGTTATAGTATATAGTAGTTTAGGTTCTGAAACGTCAGGAGAACGCTTAAATAAACAGTTCAGTTGATTCAGTCGACTCAGCCCCCCCCCCCCCCCCCCCCATAGTTGTTCTGATTAGTGGGAGCCAGTCAGTCTTATCATTGATCTGGTGATACAGTGCTTTTAGCCATTTTGTAAAGATTTCACAACCACTAACGACACAGTCGCTGAATGACAGCCTTTATCTCACGCATTGCAAAGATTCTGTTGCAAGCCGGGGCCTGCTGATCCAGTGGCAGGCCTGCTGGTTTACCTGTTCCCACCACACCCTCGGTGATCCCTCTGGCTCAAGTTTCATGTTGTCCTTCATGCGGGCCGGCCAGAAACATCCACCGGCCTCCCCGCACCCAGCCCCCACCCCGCAACAAAGGGAACGACCCTGGAGGCTGGCATTAATGGCCGGTGGCAGGAACGTTAAGAAGGCTCAGAAGGAAAAAATGTTCACTGTTACTCTTTGGGCCTTTTATTTTCCTGCTGCCTTTGTGCTCGGGCCGGTGTTTGTAAGCATTTAGGAATAAGAAGCTGCTTTTTGTGGCAGAGAGAAAGCTGGGCCCCTGGATTCTCGGTCATGGTGGCTGGCAGCGTGGTGTTTTTCACAGTTTGAAGTTTGGCCGGTTTCTGTTTGAAGGTTTGGTAGTGTCGTTGGGTTCCTGCAAATTTATGGAAGCTGTTTTCACCTTGGTTTCACACTTGGGCTGAACGATACAGACAAAATTAATGTACCCATCTATGTTTCTTAACCATCTGTGGCATCTGTGGTTCGCAAGGCATTACGGGGTGGTACACCAGATAACCTTAACCTTAAATTTAATGCATGCACAAATTTATAAATGATTTGAAATCTAGAAATTGGTTTGTTGCCTTAATTATGGGTTCATTTTGACTGATATGATAAAATTCTAGCATCAAAATGAACAATTAAAGCCACAGTCTTGTTTACAGAACTAGGTGAAATGGTAAAAATGTTATACAACAATATTTAAGGTCTTAAGAAGTGTTTTAAGTTCTTCAGCGCACATGAAATTGGACCAAATATACCAGATCAAATGTACAGCGTTCAATCTAACAAAGAAAACTTACTTAAAATAGTGTAACATACAGACTAGATATATAAAAATAAATGATGGCTTTGTGTATTCTATATGAGAGTAACAGTATACTGATTTTTCTTTTCTGTTTTCTTTTTTTTTTTCAGGATTGTAGGTGCAGAACAAGAGGTCGGAAATGGAGTTGCCAAATCATGCCAAACAATTGCTGCTGCAGCTGAACCAACAAAGAGCCAAAGGTTATCTGTGTGATGTGATTATAGTAGTAGAAAATGCCCTCTTCCGGGCACACAAGAACATTCTGGCAGCCAGCAGTATCTACTTCAAGTCCCTCATCCTTCACGACAACTTAATAAACCTCGACACCGATATGGTCAACCCGTCGATATTTCGGCAGGTTTTGGACTTTATTTACACCGGCAAGCTTTTGTCGACGGACCAGGTCAGCGACCACAACTTTAACGCCCTCCTAACGGCAGCAAGCTACCTCCAACTCCACGACCTGGCAGCTCTCTGCAGGAAGAAGCTGAAGCGCAACGGAAGATCCCTCCACAACAAACCCTCGACCCCTACCAATGGAAGAACTTCCAGGAACCAAAGGTTGTCCTCTACTCCGGTCACACCAAACCAAATTTCAGGGTTCAAAGACAGTGAAAAGACAAAGAGACCAGAAGAGCTTCTCAAAGAGGAGTTGTCGGAAGAAGAGGTTTTTGCTGGGAACGCCCATTGTGCAGCTAACTCTCTCAGTCCCTCTACCAGTAAGAATGGGAGCAATGGCCCCGTTCACAACAGCGGCGGCCTCCTGGAGCTTGGCTTGGACCTCTCCAAGAAAAGCCCTTCAGGAAGCACGGCCACTGAAGAAGTAAGTCCCAGCAGCATCCCGCAAGAATCACCTCAGTCTGCCTCAGAATCCACAGCCAACAGTGCCTCTTTCGATGAGCTCGCCACCAACCCACAGAACCTCACCGGGGGAGAACCTATGGAATTGGGCGAAGCGGGAGAATGCGAGGAGAGCCAGCATCCTCCAGACTCCGACCAGCTAACGACAAATAAAAGCTCTCGCCAGACCTCACGGCCGAGGCGACAAACCAAAAGCGAGAGCCACAAAGGCGAAGATGGCGAGCGAGCCTCTTTGCCCAACGGCGTCTCCAAGAGGTTGAATGTTGTGAGCGGTGGGAACCTAAACTCGGACGTGTCTTACCAATGTAAGGACGAAGAGGACAGTCTGGTGAATGGCCATGAGCAAAGCGAGGAAAGTGGCCAGAGCGAGAGCGAAGGTGGCCGCAACAGCGCCAACTACGTGTACCGCCAGGAAGGCTTTGAGCCTGCCCTCGGCGACAACCTTTACGTCTGCATTCCTTGCGGTAAAGGCTTCCCCAGCTCTGAAGAACTGAACGCCCACGTCGAGACCCACACAGAGGAAGAGCTGTACATCAAAGAAGAGGAGGACGACGGCTATCCAAAGGAAGACGAAGCGGAGGCTGAGGACCTGTCATCCCAAACGGTGCAAGCGCACGGTGCCGAGTCACGCCGCTTCTGCTGTACGGTGTGCAATAAGAGCTACAAGGATCCGGCCACCTTACGGCAGCACGAGAAGACCCACTGGCTCACGCGACCGTTCCCCTGCAACATCTGCGGGAAGATGTTCACGCAGCGCGGCACCATGACGCGCCACATGCGCAGCCACCTGGGCCTGAAGCCCTTCGCCTGCGAGGAGTGCGGCATGCGCTTCACGCGGCAGTACCGGCTCACGGAGCACATGCGGGTCCACTCGGGCGAGAAACCGTACGAATGTCAGCTTTGCGGCGGCAAGTTTACCCAGCAACGGAACCTCATCAGCCACCTGCGAATGCATACCTCCCCATCATAAGCCAAAGACGCTCTGGACGGGAGAACTACTTCTTCAGCAAAAATATCTCAGTACAACGCACACCTCTTTTCTGTGAAGACGACTGCTATTAGTGGCGACCCCAAAGGAATATTCGCTTCTGTCTTGACATGACGGGAGTAGCGGTGACAAGAGTCCAAATCCTGGAAGCCCTAAAAGTTGAAAGTAACATCCTCAAAAGTTGGTACGATTCTATGGCTTTTGTTTTTTTTTTTTTTTTTTTTTTCAATTGCTGTGAATGTACGATTGGAGTAGTGACGCTGTTTCAGGATTCAGGATTTCCAGACGACTGCTACAGTCTATGCATTTGGTCTGAGTAACAGATTTTTAGGTATCCCAAGAAAACGCCAGTTCTCTTCTTCCCTTGGTCCTTCAAAGAAAAGGGTTGAGGGTTCTGAAAGTACAGAGTATTTTATTATGAGCATTTTATCCAAAACCTTTTCAAGCTTTTCGATTCAAAGAAAGTATGACGTGAGTGTTTCCAAGGCCCGAAACGTATTTTAATCACGCAAAGACATTGACATGATGGGTGTTGCTGCAAGAAAGGTGCTGCATTGGCAATGTTGTCATTTTGTACCACTGGCGACAATGTGGCGTTATGATTTAGTCCTTTATTGCCTTTGTTGTAACGTAAAAACATCAGAGCACACATTGAGTTTGTACGGCAGAACAATGTGTTTGCAGAGCGTTTGTGTCTTTGTATATGTTGAGTATGTTTCGGGCCTAAAAGTCTCAAAGAAAGTGTTGCAGAACATGCACACAAGTCTTTCTTTCTTTTTTTTTTGTTTTATAAAACGAAAATAGTGTTTCATAAAAGCTTTTTTTGCATTCAACCAAACAAAAATTTACAATATTTCTACTCTGTACCATGTGGCCGTTGGCTGTTTGTAGATGTGGAACAGGGTCCAACCAGAGCTTTCATACTTTTTCCATAGCGTCTTGAGGTATTTTTTGGGACGTGCACATGGATTCCTCAGTTTTAAACAGCCTCGGTTATAATTGCCGCATGAAACCAATAGATGTAGATCTGCGGAGGCTTTGGTTCAGCCTTTGCGATGAACGTTGGACGATGAATGAATGACGGATGGACGGGCTACTCGCTGGTGAAGCTTCTCGGTTGTGTCCGAGAAGTGGGCGTGGTCAGATCTCTGCTGTGTTCCCTCTGCACCTGAACACGGGCGTGTTGGGCACGGATACGAGCGAGTGGTCCTGCACGTCTGTTTTTAAGCTGTGTCGTTTACTCCTAGTATATAGAGGTTTACTCTCAAAGAAAAGCCAAAATGAACGGTACTTGTTTTTAGATAACTTATTATTATTATTATTATTACGTTTCTCTGTGAATGTTTTAAACTGGAAGTTCTTTTGATATATATTTTTTTTCTTTGGGACGAGACAGTCCGAAAGGTGAGGTGATTTGGGTGATGGGTCGGGTCGGGTTTGTTTTTAGTGAATGTTGAACTTTCAGAATTCTGTCGGTACTGTTTTACTGTTTTTACTCTGTTTTACTGTTTTTATTTTCAATTTTGTCAGTTTTTGAGTTTTCCTTTCACTGAAAAAAGGCAAGTCTAATTTTTTAGTCTTGTCACATTGCTACCTCTTAATTCTAAAGAACAATACATTCATTGATGACGAGGATGATGATGATGATGATGATGATGGAAACAGGGGGGTTTCTGAATATAGATGTATAAAGTTTACCGATGCTTTTCAAAATGATAGTTTTAACTTGCCCATCTTTCAACATAGGTTTTAAATTTTACATAAAGTTTTAAAGCATATTAAAGTAGAAGTTAGCTTGTTGGACGCATGTATTTAAGGTTTTGAAAGTTTTATGTCAGTGAAATCCAAAGATAAAATTAATATTAAGGAGAATAATGGCTTTCCAACGATTTTTCTTTTCTGTAGATTATCCCTACCAAAGTTCAGAGTAATTATGGAAAAATAACAGGTGAATGGTATTATTAAAAATAAAATTTTAGTTTCTTTAGTTCTTAACACAGAGCCTTGTTATGGGAATATTAGCTTATACTGATGACCATTGTACTAAAAACCAGTTGACGTCTGCTGATTTTAGGTCGGTGGCTTTCCATTTTTTACAAGTTTGCAGATAGTGTCTCAAGAGGGTCTGAGTTGATTTTGTGGTTTGTTTGTTTTTTTATCTTCAGAAAGACTAATTTATTTTAGTTCAGACCGAAAACGGAAAAGTAACCAAGTAACGGAGGGTAGAGTGTCGTAGATGTTTTTGTTTTCAGTGAAAAATTCATGCACTGGATTGCCTCAGTTTTCAGTAAAAACCCTGTTTACACCTGGTCATTTAATGCATATTAAGCATCAGAATTTTAGCTTAATAAGACCAAACTATTACATACATTTAAAGATACATTTGTGATTGCAAATGCATTCGTCTTTCCAAGATGCATTCCACAACCAAAACCACTCCCAGTGAAACTAGAACCTCTTTAATACAACCAAAACTCTTTCAAGCACTACTGAAACTCATCCCTAAGATAAGCAAAACTCCTCCCATTATAACCTAGCCCATCTAGGTACCAACAGAACCCTTCCAAAAGCAACCAAAACCCCTCCCAGTGCCACTGGAACCAATTCAATGCAAACAAAATCCTTCCAAGTACTACTGAAAAGCCTCTCAATGGAGCCAAAAAACCTCACCAATGCAACAAAATCCCCAAGATCCCCTGAGACTAGAACCTTTTTAATACAACCAAAACTCTTCCTAGTACTACTGAAACGCCTCTCAATGGAGCTCCATCCAGGTACCGTCAAGACATTTTCAAATGCAACTAAAACCCCTCCCAGTGAAACTGGAACCCCTTCAAATACAACCAAAACTCTTCCAATTACTACTACTAAAACTCCTCAAGATAACCAAAACTTCTCCCATTATATTGTAGCCCATCCAGGTACCATCAAGACCATTTCATATGCAACCAAATCCTCTCCTGTTGAAACTAGAACCTCTTTAATACAACCAAAACCCTTTCAAATGCAACCAGAACCCCTCCTGGTGCAACTGGAACCTCTAAAATGTAACCAGAACCCCTCCGGGTGTAGCCAAAACTCACCACCAACTGAAACCTTTACCAAGACAACCAAAACTTCTACCAGGGCAGCCAAACCCCTCCAAATGCAACCAAAATCCATCTCTCTACAACCTAAACCTCTCTAACAACCAAAAGCCCTTCATATACCATCGACAAAACACCCAGTACAACCAAAACCCCTTCTAGAACAAACTAAATCCCTACCAGTGAAACTGAAACTCCTCTTGTAGAACTGAAACTCCAGATGCTAGTCACATGACCTGACCAGGTGTAAGCAGGGCTTAGAGTTCGAGATCAGACCAGAACTGATTTAATTTCGTTGGTTTTATAAAGTATTGTCTAAACTCCTGCGTGGATTAAAGAATGCATAGAGGAGGTTATTCCAGAACGCTGATGGTTAGTTAGGTTACTGCCTTGGGGTCAATGTTACATTATCAGTGCGGATATCCGTAAACAGATTGAAGTGCTGAATACTTCACTGCTGAACGTTTTGATGTGTTATTTTTTATATAAATGCTGTATAACTCATTACATATTAGCTGTTTATGCTTTAAAGCCAATTCCAGTGAATCACATTCCATTAATTAACGTTTTTGCCTTCTTTATTCAAGTCTTAATAGCATTCCTTATTGGTTTGGTTTGTTGTAGGTCTTACTCCATAATCCAGCTTGGCCTCTTTTCCACTGCAGGGAACAAAACGCTTGCCCACATTGCTATATTGATGTTGGCATAAAGATAGATGGCATTGTTTCACATTACTACCACATTGTTAGGAATCTGGCTATGTTGTTAGCAATCGTTTGGCAGTGGGAAAGAGGGCTTTTCAGTACTTATTGATGACCGTGGGGAACTAATAGTCATTATAATCTATTGAGTACTGTTTACTGACCTCGTTTTTTTCCTGGAATTCGTTTGTTTGCGAGTCCAATTGTGCCGACACGTTATCCGATTTTGCTGAACACTACATGTTACACTGCATTGTTGGAAAAACTGTAGCTTTAAGTTCTTCTAATGTCACTCAGTAGGCCTGGATCGAGATGTTCGCTCCTTGGCTTGTAGCTGTGTTGGGTTTGCTCACATTTCGTGTCTCTCTGAGTTTGAAAAATGTAAAATTTTTGCATTAATAAGTAAAACCTTCTACTACAAGATCCTGGTCATCACAGACAATGTCTGGGATCACTTCAGTTTTTTCTGTAATTTTATAGATATTAATAGGGGTGTAACTGTACGCAAAATCAAACATCACAGTTCAATTTTCACTGCAGTTTTAGTACAAAAAAAGAAGAACCCAGAAGAAATAAGCCAGATTTCTTTTCATTTAGTAAGAACAGACAGTTATGCCACTATGCAAGTTACAGTTTATTCCACATAGTGCTCTATAACGCCCCCCTGAGGTAGTTGGCATAGTCCGTATTGTGTTAATCAACCCATGGAACCTTAAGATTTTAAGATATAGTTTATTAATTGGGACCTGTTTTGTGGAGTCCCACAGGGCTCTACCTTAGGGTCTATAAAATTTGATAAATAACAGGCACAGTAATGTAGTTATACACTAGCAATATTCCTAAACCACTACAGTTCCCACAATGCCAAGCAAATCCAAATCTGGGTTGCATGAACGCTTATAAAATTACCGTAATTACTGTAAAAAAATGTTTGTAACAGTAATATAGCGATACGCATAAATCACTACATATTTCCTACATTGGTATAATAAACTTTATTTTATTGCTATTTTCATTGCACAGTTTCGACCCTGCAATGTGATTGGCTGAGAGACGTTCTATAAGTGCTGTTATCAGCCGGTAATGCACTGTAACCGAAGCTCTCCATGTATTACTCCGCCACATACAGGTAACTTAGCAACGATGCAGCGCTTACAAACCAAACAGCGCAGCTACAAACAGAGCAGCAATGAAACTATTTTAACTGCTGGAGTTTTTATAACCAAACAGATCCTATTTTCTCCTCCTCTTTAACTCTTTAAAATCTTTCAATAAACAGTGATAATGGAACTGTGGTATAATCGCTATAATACACTCTGAGCTTGTGCTGTAAAGTGTAATATTGGCACTGCTGTGTCATTGCAGTGCTAGTATTACACGTTATTAGGGTTGCAACGGTATGAGATTTTCACGGTATGATAACCGTCTCAGAAAATACCGCGGTATCACAGTTATCACGGTATCACAGTTTGTTACATATATTATTAAACTGACCCTTAAAGAAATTACAACAAAGGTTTTTTGTTCAATTAACTATTTATTGTAGAAACCTGGAACAACTATATAGATAATGTCTCCTTAAAAAAAATTAACTGTACACCATTAGGTGAAGGAAACCAGGTTTTTCCACTACTCTTAAGGTCATTAAGGGTGTATATAATTATATATATATATATATATATATACACACACACACACACACACACACACACACACACACACGTGTCACACATAACATGTCCTCTAAGAAGTAAAGATCCTGTGTTTAAACTATTCAGTACAATTATTTAAGTTTAAATTATTTAATATCTGATAAACTGAGCCTGGGTCAGTGTCTGATCAACAACTGTTGTAAACGTCCGTTTTACTGCCAAGTTGGTATATAACCAGATAGAGGGGATTTATTTCTGAGTCTGGTTTTAACACAGGCACGTCAGAATTTGAAAATTAAAGCATGTAAATGAATGGCGTCTTTCACATCCAGTCCGGCGAGCACCTTTACACGGACACGTGAATCCGTCGTAGCACGCACTTCACGCCTGTACCTGCGTGCCCAAATTTCGGATAACTCAGCGCTTTTGCGGGCGCTTACCGCATGGGTTGTGCACGACTACAAAGATTTTATTTATGTTCAGATTAAAATTATAAACTAAACACATACTTCGCGCTGCACAGCGGGGTGGTGTTCTCGGAGATGGGAGAACAGGTTTGACGTATGTCCACCTTTAGCTGTGACTTTACGGCCACATTGATTATAAATCGGATAACCATCCTCGGGTGCGTTCGGCGGGTCTCTGAAATAGTCCCACACTGCTGATTTTAGTTTAGCCTTTTTTTAGGCGGACGGAGATTTGTTTAGTCTGATGCACTTTCTGCTGTTCTCACCGCTGTGCTGAGCAGCTGAAGCGGAGCAGAGTTGCGCATGCGCGGGTGAGTTTCTCCGCTGGCTTGCGTTTTACCGGTAATAAGCAAACACACACGGTATGATAACCGTGCATTTTAATACCATGGTATACCGTGAAACCGGTTACCGCTGCAACCCTACACGTTATAGCATGAACCTCGCGTGTATTATTGCTTAAATGATTCTGCATGGAATGCACGCATGGAAATGACCATATTTATACCAATATTACATACCGTACGAATTTACATAACGTTACACCCCTAATATCATCTCAGGGAGACGTAGTTTTGTCCTCCTTGCCGTTTACATGCGCAAAAACAAAGGATTCCAGGAAAAAGTTGCCATCATCGATCTTGTACGTATCAGCACTTAACCAACACAGCATCCGTATCTGAGCAAGATGTTAAGTGTGGTTTTTAGGAATTTTTATTTAATTTAATTTAAATTTAATTTCTGTTTTCTTTTCTTTGTTTTTGTGTGGAGATGTGGTCTTTTACTAAAGCATTTGGAGCTACAGCCGAGTAGAAAGAACCGAAAAGAACGTAAAACGAGCTCAGCAAAAGGACGACAAAACGTTTCAAACTGTGACAATAATGTTTCTACTTCAAAACTTTCAGGGACGGTTCTGCACATTTTTGACGTGCGGAGCTTTCAACTACTACATTTGTACGACTGTGTCAATACTGTGTCAATTTCTGTATTTTAATGACAAAAAGCAAAACACTAGTTTCCTACGAAATAGATTTTACGAGAGTGTGTTCCCATTTCAAACGCCTTCAAAACAAAATGAGACAAAAATAAAAATAAAATAAAAAATGGAAAAAAGGAAAACTGAAAAAAAAGGCAGAGATGTACATGAAAAGTTTTACTTTTAAGTTCCAGAGTGTTTTAGAACAAAAAGAAAAAAAAAACAATAATAGTAAGCAGGAAAAAAATGTATAAATTAATAAGATAAAGCTCATACCCAAATGTTGTTCAGACTATTTTCTAAACCAAAGCACATTTTTTTGAATGATTGATTGATCGACAGCTTTGTCTGACTCTGACTCTGACAAAACGATATTTGTGTATAATAATAATAATAATAATAATAATAATAATAATAATAAATATTCTCATTGTTTACATATATACTCTTAAAACAGTCTCAGACCTCAGGAGAGGAGAGTCCAGTTTGAGTGCACTTCTTTTCATTCGAGGCTTCGTCGTCTTAAACGGAAAGAATTAAAAAGAAAAGAAAAGAAAAATAGTAAAAGGAGGGGAGGGGCGGGACTTAAGTCTGCATACGTATCTACGTACGCGTTTACGTCGTGTCTTATCTTATAGAGAAGTAGCTGCATGTTTCAGGAGAAATAAGAATAATAATAATGGCTCGGGAGATGTCGTTGTCTCTTTTTTTTTTTTTTTTTAAATATATATAAATATATAATTGTTAGCTGCTAGATATTTTATTTTTATTATTCATGTCCAACCACTTTTGGCCTGCATAATGTGCTGTTGTGGGACGGGGGCTGATGGGGGTTTTTTAGTGTCGATGCATTACTTTTTAAAACAAAAAAATAAGAATCATATCACTGGATGTACTGGATGTATTTGTGTTTAGTCTGCTGCTTATTTTTTATTTTTGTTTGTAATTTTTTTTTTTTTTTTTATTAAGGTGTAAATAATTATATGTACACAAACTACACGGATATCATTTACCTCAGAGTAAGCCATTTTAGATTTTACACGTTTAGAGTCGTCTGTTTGTTTGTTTGTTTGTTTGTTTGTTTGTTTGTTTGTCTGACGAGCCTGATGTATTTGAAAAGAAGTATAGTAAGTCCGACTGGCCTCTCCTCCGGCAACATTGGTGCAAACACTTACTTATGGACAGTGTTCACTTTTATTTTATTTTATCAGATGTCTTTTTGTCGGTGATGAATGTATTTATTTTTGATCCTGTTTCACTTTTGCTAGAGTTCACATTGGGTGAGGTAAATAAGGTGTTTTCAGGGTCTTTTTTATTTTTACGTTTGTTGTTTTTTTGACGAGTATAAATGACACAAAGCGAAATTTTTTGTTTTACTTCTTTCTACAAAACCTGTGAAGATGACGTAGGCGTGAGGAATGTAGTGGTCCCATGAAGTGTTCATATTCTTAAGGGTGATTTTAGGAGATCTTTTCTAATCCTTCTCTCACTCTCAAAGCTTGCGTATACTCTGGATTATATTTTTGTGTTTTAAATTTTTCAAGGATTTTCTTCCTCCTCCTGTACTGAACACTCAAAAGGCTGTATTTTCTATTTGTATTTTTTTATTTTCTTTCATATCTGTATGTCTGTACGCTTCAGTCTGTCAATATTACCAATAATACAGTGCGGGACCTTTTTTTTTTTTCTTTGTGTTCCTAGTGAACGAAAGCAAACGAAAGGTGTTGTCATGCGATCATGGTTCAAGGCTTATATAGTCGATTCCATTGTTATTTCTTTCCATTTTTCCCATTTCTTTCTTTCTTTGGGGGGATTTATTTGGTGGTGGGGGGTCCTAGTTACAAGTGAGCAACAAAGCCAAAGCTTTCGTAAGAACGTAAAAAAAACTCTTACCTTCACTTTCTACACCTGAATACGTCAGTAAGACCCTGTTCACACCTGGTCACTTATGTGTATTGAGTCTGGATTAGGCCAAGTCATGGAAAAATGCAAGTGTAAACACATCCAAGTTACATTAAATCAGATATAAATCCCATCACTCGAACCACTTCAGGAGATGGTCTGAGACGCATTTAAACCATACAAATCCAATCAACTTTAGAACATGGTCTGAGACACATTTTATAATACATACAAATCCAAAACCACTGCATAAGTAAGCCTGAGATGAATTTAATGTGGATACAAATTTGATCACTCACTTCACATCAGTAGTTGGTCTGAGACAGTCTTAGGTGCATTTAAAATGAATACAAATCCAATCTCTCAGACCACTTTAGGACATGGTCTGAGACCCATTTAAAACATACAAATCCAACTACAGATCCAAACCACTGCAGAAGGTGGTCTGAGACACATTTATAATGCCTTTTAAATCCAATTGTTTGAACCACTTCAGGAGCTTGTCTGAGAAATTTAAAACATACAAATCTGATCATTCAAACCACTGCCGAAAGTGGCCTGAGACAGTCTGAGGTGCATTTAAAACCCAAACCATTCCAGGTGATCTGAGATGAATTTGACTACAGAGTGTAAATGCATCAGGATATGATCCAGATACTTTTCACGTGACATGACCAGGTATGAACGGGGATAGAGGTGGTGTGCAGATCTGCCTAAACTTTAAGCTTTATCAAATGCACTTTTCACACTCAGTGAGGTTTTAAACAGTTGTTTAGTTCGTTTACATTCATCAGTTACCTGTTAGTTAGTCGTTACGTCACAAACTGAGCTTTAGTCATAATTTTTTATTTTGTTTTTAAGTGAATTCGGAGATCCGAGACTGAAGAAGAGAACGCCCGTTCATTTGCTGCTATAACGTGTAGTCCGTCAACAAACCGCTACTACAAATGGCTACGACCACTGCCTGTGTAGTTCTCATTGTAAATATGCGAGAGAGAAAGAGTCTCGTTTTGCTGATCGTATTGTGATCCCACCACTTACTACTTACTACTTCTTGGACCTCATGTTACCAAACCAACACCTAACTAAACCAAAGCCAGCTTCACGAGCATCTGCCGAGCAGGTGGGCGTCGTCCATGTGTTTCTGCTCAAGGCCATGTAGCGCCTAATCCTGTATTCCTGCTGCCTTCAGCCTTCAACCGTTCGCTCAGCCGGTATGTCCAAATTTCCACAGCCTCTTCGGGCCACGTCCTGCCCGTTCTCTTAACTCCGCCGGTCTTCATACGCCTTTCATATATATCTAGATTTAGATTTTTACTCGTAACTTTATGGACCTGAAAGAATGTATCCATCCGTCTCGTAATGTTTCGTACGTTAAACATTAAGAACACCAGTATTTGTCCAGCTCCTGCTGTTGGAACAACCCAAAGACCAGTTTCTCTCTTTCTCTTGCCTCCGAACGAATGAATGAATGAATGAATGCACGCCATTTATCTCGGGCAGCGTCTTTAAGGATTCACATTAGCGTCTTCACAGCCTTGAACATGGCCTGCTGACAACACCACGGTTTCACGTTTCAGTTCCTCAGAGAGCTTGTATTCAGGGCAGAGCTACACGAAGCTTGCAGCTCGAATTCTGTGGTGTGAATAGATATGATGTACAGAGGTGATCTCATCTCAGCATTCACGGTCTTTACAGTCTTAATGTACAGCTACGAGAAGTCATTTTAGAGTCTTTTCATTAAAATCTCAATTAAAAAATGCTCACGTCTCTCAGCGTCTTTTATGCACCTTTTGACTTGTTCTTTCTTTATTGATATTTTGGATTGTATGCATTATGGGGAATGTCTGGTCACATTTGAAAGTGTATTTTAATCATTTGTTTAAGTTGGTTTAACTTTTTTTAACATGCCTATTTCATAGTGAATTCATGAATCCAAATCATGAATGTATTTGAAACAGTCTGATGTCTTTTGATTGCATTTTGTGAGTGTTCTGTACCTTTTTGTTATGACACTAAAGAAACTGAGAGCAAGTACGGGTTAATGATCAGAGTTTAAAGAGTTTTAAACTAGTTGTGTTCAAAGCTAACATTAGGTGGGAGACTGGGATTCAATTCTCGATCTGGATGACTATTCTAATACACCAAAAAATGCGATTTCACACCAGCACTATTTGGTTACTCAGGTGTGAATCAAAACAACCGGCCTAAGGCCTGGTAGAGGAGGTGATCGCAGTCCCAAATAAACTCTGGAGCGCTGGTTCTCTTGTGGTGAGAACGTGATCGGGTCTTGATCTGACCCAGCTGTTAAATATACTCCTCTTATTTGAGCTAAACTGCTGATTACCACAGCTATCAACAAACACAGTCTCTGCTGCTCCATGCTGTTTACATGCGCAGTCTGTGCTGCATTCACTGCTTTTTTTTGAGTGTTCAGTGTTTAAAGCACAGATTTATTCACTGAAACACAGAATATTCCCGTTATATTTACTTTCTTGCTCCCACGCCAGACAGCTCAGAGGCGTGATCAGAGGAGAGAAATGTGCTTGCGTAGTTTATTATTTTTTACATACAAAACCAAATCAAACAGAGGGAGAAAACACTTGTTTACTCCCACAAGTAAACAAACTCATCATCTAATCCGCATCATAGAAACTAACTACAGGTGTGAAAAGGAGCTAAGAGTCCTTGGGCAAGACTCCAAACATTACATTGGTTGGTCCACCACTGTAATAGAAACATCCTTGTAAGTCACTTATAAGTGCCAGCTAAAGGCCATAAACGGTAGGATTTTGGGGGTGGTGATGGTGGTGGTTGTAGGGGTGGTAGTTGTTCTGGTCATGGTGGTGGTTGTGGGGGGGTTGGGGTTGGTAGGCAGTGATTGATGATGAGCGGGTGAGCGGCAGGCTGCCCCAGTCCGGGCCCCAGCCAGCCGTGGCACACACCCCGGCCCTCGTCTGCCATCTGGGAGCCCTTCTATCTCCAGCCTCGCCAATCAGGAGCGAGGGGGCCACCCGAGCTCCAGCGGCCGGCCGTTTACTCCTCCGGCCCCCGAGCTGAGGCCCTGTGCCTTTTGTCTACCCGAACCCCCTCCATCCCTCCGCCCCCCCCCCCCCCCCAACACACACACCTAACACACACACACACTCTCCAACACCACCACCCCCCCCCCTCCCTGCCCTGAGCTTGCCAGTGTGTGTGTGAGTGAAGAGGCCAGCGAGCGCCTCCCTGCCCCGGGGGAATACAGGGTTGGCATTTTTATGGCCCTTGTGTGGCCGATTCCACGGGGCCATTTAGCCCCGCCTCAAGTGGTGTCACATGCCAAATGACCCTGAATGGGGTCAGTTTCAGGCACAATGAGCTGTATGTTGATGCCGCCTCCCCCCGCTCTCCTCCCGTCTGCTAAGTATAGATTAACTATAGTCACATCTGCGAGGGGCCAATCACATGCAGATCTGCAGGAAAGGCCCTGAATGCCTGAAAAGCAGATTCAATTGTCCGGTGCCCACGACGTCGCCGTGCCTGCTCTCCTTTATCCCGCTCCAACGTGGCATCTGCTGCGTCATGCAAATTTCCACTCCAGATTTTACAACGGGCAAGGCCTGCCAGGTGGTGCCACAGCTGAGAAAATAAACTTTATATATATATATATGCAAAATAATAGTAATAATAAAAACTGGACACAAGCTACTATTTAATCATACAATACTTCTAATACTTCTAATAAATACTATATCTAATATATAATGGTTTGCAATTGTGTTTTGTTTTTGTTGGTTTACATTCTCTCATCTTCATTTTACAAGCCTAATATGAACATATTTGTGTTTGTCTTTTCCAAACTAAAAAAGAAAGAAAAACGTTAAATATTGTAGGTGGGTGTGGGTGTGTGTTGGATATAGATATATATATATTTTTTTTTTTATTTACATTTTTTTTTAAATTTTGTGCAACCAAGATATATAATATATAAAACACACTCACACAGAGAATCTAAACACACAAAAAAAAAGTGGGACAAATAAAAAATAAATAAATGTATATAAATTACTTTAAAAGTAAAAACATCACACACACGTATCAGTGGTAAACAGTGTCTTGGTTGTACATACAGATAAACAGAAAGAATGTTGGATATATTACAATATATTAATTCTATGTGCATCTTTAATTTTTTTATTTTAGTTTTAGTGTATGATTAAGGATTTTTTTTATTTTATTTATATTTTATTATATTCTTGCTCAAAAAACCTGCTAAGAAAATTATTTTACGAACATAAATTCATCCGTATATAAAATTGTTAAATATATAAATGTTACATTTTCTAAATGTATTCTGTTTAAAAATATTTTCTTTTTCTAAACCTTCTACTCTTCTTTTTTTTTCCCCCCTCTTTCTCTCTCTCTCTCCACTCTGTCCATCACTTCAGTTTTCTCTTCTTTTTTTTTGCGTTTTTTTGGAAATGTGGCATCTGCTGCGTCATGCAAATTTCCACTTGAGATTTTATAACGGGCGAGGCCTGCCAGGTGGTGCCACAGCTGATCAGTTGAGGACACTTTACAAATTTCTCTCTCTCTCCCTCTCTACATGTCTCACTCTACATCTTTCTCTCTCTCTCTCTTTACGTCTATTTCTCTACATCTCTCCCTCTCTCCAAATCTTTCTCTACATCTTTCTCTCTCTGTTTACATCTCTCTTTTTCTACCTCTGTCTCTTTCTCTACATCTCTTGTACTCTCTCTCTCTTTTTCTCTCTCTCTGTGTTAAACGGTAGAGTGTTGTGAGTGAAGGAGGGATTTTTCTCCTCTGTTTAGTGATGGTGTGGCACCAGGTGTCTGCAGCTACATCAGCCCAGCAGCTGCCCCTCAGAGCCTGGATTAATTGTGTAGAGGAGGATGGGGGGGATGAAGGAGGAGGGGTGTAGAGGAGGGTGGAGGGGTGTAGACCGCGGGCCAAGCAGCATTCAGCCCATTCTTCCCTTTCTTCCCTCAGAACCGCCTCAATATAACGGCCCGCTCTGCCCGGCCCGAAGAAAGGGCACTACAGGTGGCACAGAGAGGGCGAGCAAGCCTTTCATATACAACACAGTACCTCTCTCTCTCTCTCTCTACCTCTACCTCTTTATTACACAGATGTACACTCTCTTTCTAAACCTCTCTCGCTCTCTTTTTTTTGTATCTGTCACTCCCTTGCTCTTGCCCCCTCTCTCTCACTTTTTTGCACTCTGTTTCTCTCTCTCTCTTTTTCTCTTTCTCATTCTCTTTATAACACAGATGCATTTTCTCCCTTTCTCATTCTACACCTCTCTACCTTTTTTGCGCTCTCTTGCTCTCACTCACCCGCTCTACCTCTTTTTCGCTCTCTCTGTATATCTGTCACTCCTTCCGTTACTCTCCTTCTGCTCTCTCTGTTTTTTTTTCTCTCTTTTAAAACAGATGCACTCCCTCTTATGCTCTCTCTCTGTCTCTCTGTCTCTCTCTCTCTCTCTCTCTCTTTTCTTTGCCCGGTGCCATGGCACAATACAAAAACAGGCTTTGGATGGATAATGGGCTTCTTTTCTGGTGCTGGAGGAACCGGACCACAAAAGGCCGGACCCTCCTTCTCTCTCCTCCGTATATGGAGCTGCTGGAGCCGGACGAGGCTGAGCATCCAGTCTTTTTACACAATTTTAAGATGATTAATAAACTGGTAATAAACTTAAAAAATATGTTAAAAACAGCCAGAGCTGTTATTAAAATTATGTTCCATTTGGATGTAAACTGAAAAATGAAAAGATGTTTATGTAATAAGGTTTTTCTACGGATAGATTTTCTAATTTTGTTAAATTTTCTCCCAAACTTGGAAGGCCAATTATCCAACCTACTCATTTAAAATTCCCCCATCTTGGATTGTCACCTACTGCCACCTATGTAAAATTACTAGGCAGTATCACAACAAGAAACAAGTACAGTACTGTGTGACTGCTTTGCTACTGTTGATGTGCGGGGGCAGCCATATTGGATTCTCACCTCACAGATTTCCCATCAGTTTAAACTTCCTATTTGGTACCTGGAAAATCTGACATTTGAACAAGTTTAACTGTAACGCAGTATAGGCTATAAAATCTAGTTCATAACTTCATCACTAATTTAGCCACTGTTTGTTTCTTTCCATATTTTTGTTTGATTTTGTCTACTTTTGTTAATATTTACAATATACTGAATATTTGTTATTTAAAATGTAGGTAATTAGAAGTCATTTATTGGATATTGATTAGTATTGGGAGATTGCTGGTTCAAATCCCGGTCATGCAGCTTGCCATGTAGCGCTGTGATGGAGTCTGACTTCACATGTGTCGGAGGAGGTGTGTGCTAGCAGGTTCTTAACCCTGCTTGTGTTAAAGGGGTATCACTAGTGATATACGGCTGAGTAGCCGCTGATTTGGTGGGATAATTAATTGTGAGTTTATGGGTTTAGTGTATCTTCATCCTGCGCTAAATCTAAAACCAGCTGCATCCATTCTGCTCAGCACTAATCAGTGGGTGCAAGTGTTGCATGATATTTACACAGCGGTGCATGTGTTAAACACAGTGCACGTGTGTGTGTGTGTGTGTTCTGGTTTAGTGGTAATAAGTGTGTTCTCCGGGTACAAATTTTTTTAATCAAAGCCTGTCAGCTGCATTTGATTAACATTAATGGGTCACTGAGACCAACTCTATCCCCCTGCGCTGAGTGTATGCAGATTTAGAGTGGGTTCAACAGCAAAACGACCCTAAAACACACACACACACACACACACACACACACACACACACTCTCTCTCACACACACTCTCTCACACACACACACACACTCACACACTCAAACACACACACTCTCTCACACACACACACACACACACACTCACTAGTGCTGCATCCAAATTCAGTAGCAGCTTTAGGCCCATTCATCACTGTCAGCTTCTATTAGGTGTGTGTGTGTGTGTGTGTGTGTGTGTGTGTGTGTGTGTGTGTGTGTGTGTGTGTGTGTGTGTGTGTGTGTGTGTGTGTGTGTGTGTGTGTGTGTGTGTGTGTGTGTTGAATGCAGGATATGCAATAAAACCGCTGCCACTACGCCGCTCTTGTTTTCCTGCACTTGAGGCAATTAAGAGAAACAGCAGCTGGTAGAGATTCCCAGTAGCTTCCCTCAGTCCTGCACCAATAATACTCAGCAGGAGTGAATCACAGGGCATCTCACAATATATCGATATTATCACAACAAAATAATCATAAACATAAGTAAGCTGTATCTAAATAATAAAATAAAAACTTGCTTTAAACAGTAATGAGGTTCACTAATAGGTTTTTTGGTTATTATACTGCATCTATATGTTCCATAAAGTCATATTTTATCCTATGTTTTGATATGTTATATTTTTATGCACAGCTTTTTAACCCAAAAGTAACCTTTTCACAAATTTAGTGAAAGACAAAGTAAGATACTTGGGTTTGAAATGTGTGGAATTTAAAGTTAAAAAGTCATGCAAAATGTAAGAAAAAAACATAGGTACATTAGAGTACAGATACAAAATTCAAATTCTTCTTCTTCATTAGTTTATAGCTTTTTGCGCATTTGTAAATATTCTGTATTGTGGCAAAAATAAAGGTGATGGGATTTAAGGAAAACATCTGCTGTACTGCTGCTGTTTTTCTCTGGTGCTCCAGACCATTCGCCCAACCCTGTTTTGGAAGTGTTTGTATACACTTTATCACAGGTGCTAATTTAGCAACTTTGTGTATCTGAAGTGGCTTTTTTATTTATTACAGATAAATATGATTGAGTTTCATTTGGTTTAAATGTATTTAATTTGAATAATTCTGTGGTTCTATTGTTAAAAGGAAGACAGTGTTAAACCATATATTTTATCCATCACAACAGCAGGCATTAATATTTTTAAAAATACCAGCAAAAGTTCTGCGAAAACCGATCACCTATTTTAGCGATCTATAGGCAATGGGTCATCAACCGTGCACCGTGCAGTTTGATTCAGGGTGTGTCAGAGTGTCTTTGCTATCGTAACAACAGGATAAGTACACCTTGAGCGGCTTGAACTTAATTAATTATGGGTGTGGTTAATTTTGGGCGTAACGTGAAATAAACCAATCAGAGTGTTTCTTGCTCATCATTCATTTTAAGAGATTTACGAATCTGTGTAAATTATAATGTTAATTATCAGATAAAGTTGAGTAAGGCGGTGCAGTAGCTCTGGTTAGGGTTGTAGTATCAGTGGAGTAAAGGCTAAATGGCTCAGTGTCTCTCATTAAGGTGCTCGTCCTCATAATCTAAACTGACCCGGCTCACTGTTCTTTACTCACTGTGTGTAATCTGGGTCTGGGGTAATCTGCCCTCAACTCCCACCATCACCTTAACACTGATACACATATATATAATCTTTATTTATATGTGTTTATAGATATATAAATATAGTGTAGAATGCTGAGATACAGGGATATAATGTATTTTTCTCTTTCCCAGCTTTTGTTGTGCAATAAATAAACAGAAAACAGTAAATAAAGAACAATCTCACCACATCCTGTAACGGTGAAACCCACCTTAAAGCTTCTAATCTCTATAAGCTCATTAAAAACAGGAGGGACTCGACTGCAGTGAGTGGTCTCCTCCCAGAAGCCCCAGCAGATACACTGCATTCTCACTGTAGTCTTTAAAGGATATTATAACTCCAGTTAAAGGGGAGTCTTAAGGCTCTTTTACACTGTCTCTGATTTTTAAGAAGAAATATTAATATTTTGCACCATAGATTAATACTAAAGCCATTCAAACTATGAAGAAAAACACATATATATAACTATTTAGTAAACAAAAAGTGTTAAACAAACCAGAATATTTTTTATATTTTACTTTCTCAGTCAGCTTTATGAGATAGAGTCTCCTGGAATTCAGACTTTCAGTTAACAGCTGTGCTGAACTCATCAAGAGTTAATTACTTGAATTTCTTGTCTCTTAATAAAGTGTTTGAGAGCATCAGTTAAAGTAAAGTAGTGAAGAGGTAGAGTTACAGGTATACAGTGAATAGTGAATATTTGAATAATGTTTGAATCCAGATTATGAGAAGCAACAACTACTCAACTAAATAAAGAAAAAAAATACTTTTTTTTTCAAGAAAAGGATGGAAGAGCGAGAGTTTCCTCTGTTGTACAGGATAAGTTAATCAGAGCTGCCGGAGCCCTGAGAGAGCACAGTTGGCTGGTCTTGCTCTCTCTGGGTGGGTACTGTACAGTAGATGGCGTTCTTTCCCCTCATCACTCCTAGGGTGATGTGGATCAGCACAAGGCTGCGTCTGTGAGCTGATGTATCAGAACTGAGTAGCTGCTCTTTCTTCCGAGCGTTAGCGCTGTGATGCTACTCGGCAATGCTAAAGCATCAGCAGCAGTTCAGAAAGAGGCGTGGGTGGGAGAAAAGTGAAACAAAAATATAAGAATTTTTTTTAGAGGGCCTTGTTTTAAAACATGATGCACAACTTTCTTTACATCTTATTACACATTGAATTGTGAATGTAATATATATATATATAAAAGTTTTAACATTTTAATAAAAGTGAACCTTTTATCCTGCTCACCTCCAAAAAAAAAGACTGCTTAAAAATGAAAGCAGCGTTGGCTGTGAGAGGTCTGATGGTGTACACTCTGCAGAGATGCTTTAGTATTTCTCGGCCTGCAGTGATCTCTGAAGTATCTGTGGATGAATTATTAGCGAGAAGTGTGTGTGTGTGTACGCAGTGGGGGTTGGATTGGGGGGTGGTAGGGTGGGGTGGGGGGCTTTTTTGAAAATTGCCCTGTCGTGTGTGAATGGGGCTGTTTGAAGAGAGGGGAGAAATCAGTTCCAACACCTTTTACTGCGCTAAACACACTCACACACACACACACACACACACTCACACACACACACACACATACACACTCACACACACACACACACACACACACACACACACACACATACACATACACACACACACACACACACACACACTCATCCACCCAACACCCCCGGTCCCTCTTGGCTGGTTGCCATGGAGATCCAGTATTGGGCCTAATGTATGGATGGAAGTGGAATTCCAGTAGACAGTGCAGAGAATAGCTTCTGTAGAGGGGGTACTCTCTCGCTTTCTCTCTCTCTCATCCCTCTCCCTCTCTCTTTTCTCACTCTCTCTTTTAGCTTGCCCACTATCTCCATCTCCCTCTCTCTCTCTTTTTAGCTGGCTCACTCTCTCATCCCTCTCCCTCTTTTAGCTTGCCCACTCTCTCCCTCTCTCTCTCTCTCTCTCTGTCTCTTTTTAGCTGGCTCACTCTCCATCTCTCTCTTTCTCCCTCTCTCTTTTTAGCTTGCTCACTCTCTCCATCCCTCTCTCTCTCTCTGTCTCTTTTTAGCTGGCTCACTCTCCATCTCTCTCTTTCTCCCTCTCTCTTTTTAGCTTGCCCACTCTCTCCATCCATCTCCCTCTCTCTTTTCTTTCTCTTCTTAGCTTGCTCACTCTCTCCATCCCTCTCTCTCTCTCTCTGAGCTGGAGGTTCTCCAGTTTGGCTCAGAGGTCTGTGTCCCCCCTGACTGGTGTACGTGTGCTGGATGGAGGATGAGGAGGAAAGAGCGAGGGATAGAGGAAGATAGAAAGAAGAAAAGAGATGGAGTGAGAATAGAGAGGTAGAAGTGGATACTCTGAGCTGTGTGAGGAGTGTGTGTGAGGTGTGGTGGGGGATGGAGGGGTTCTGTAATGAGTCCTCTGGTGTTTAGTGTGGAGCTCTGCTCGGGATTAGCTCAGCGATTCTGTGACACACTACATCCCATAATTAAATATTAATGCAGGACACACACTCACACTGACCACACAGCCTTCCCTAGATACGACACACACACACACACACAGTTACACACACTCTTACACACACACATTTACAGCCACACCCGATTTCCACAACGACTGAATAGTGCTTGACGATATGACCAAAATATCTAAATATCACAATACAGAATTTTGCTTCTTTTCAGTCGATACAATATAATTTCGATATTGACGTACACAAATAAATAAAGGCCAAAATAAAATCCTGCAATTTGTATTTTAAAGCACTGATTACTTGTGTTCTTAAAACTCTTATGAAGATATTATCCTCAAAATGCTTAAGGAAGCTAATTGTCTATGATCCTGTGAGAAGAGAGAGTAGAGTAGATCATGCTGCAGTGCTGCTGGAGGTTTTAAACACTGTGATGACTGTGTGGTTTTAATGTTATGGCTGGTGACTGGTGTATGTTAAGATTATATTATCGTTTTATATGATACTGAAATAATATAGAATTAACCAATCTAAAGAAATGTACTGTAATATAAAATAATAAATAAATGCATATCTTAAAGCCCTACAGCAAAGTGCTTTAGTTCATATACTGCAGATAAATAAAAATGCAAATATGTCTGTGGGATGAGAAGTATGGGATTTTATATCTGAAATGGAATATATATTAGGGACGTATAAAAAGCAATTCATACAAAAAAAGAGACATATATGAGTGCGTTCTGTAATTTTATTTTTTATTTGTATATTTGTACAGTATGTGTACATTTTACAGCAGGATCAATACATACAGGTTTTTGTTCAAGAAATGAATGTCACTCAAAAATAAAAATAAAAAAACGATAGTATTTTGGTGGACGCACACTGATTGGACTCGAGTGGGATTGGATAATCAGTTCTACAGCAGGAGCTCCGGACTCGCCGAGCGCTCAGCAAAACCTCGCCGTCCACCAACCTGACCATATAAACACCAGTCCAGCAACACGGGGGGGGTTCGATATTATTGCACAGTGGAGTAAATACATACAACACCAAATTAACCAGACCTGCACTCAGGGAAGAGCAGAATATAGTCGTATAGACCCTGTTTACACCTGGTCACTTCATGCTTTAAATCTGGATCAGGATCCACTTTAGAAGGTGGTCTGAGACGCACTTAAACCAGACCCAAATACAATCACTCAAACCACTTCAGGAGGAGGTCTCAGACGCACTTAAAACGGATGCAAATACGTTCACTCAAACTAATTCAGGAGGTGTTCTGAGACGCACTTAAAACATATACAAATCTGAAATCATCAAACCACTTTAGAAGGTGGTCTGAGACGCACTTAAAACATATACAAATCTGAAATCATCAAACCACTTTAGAAGGTGGTCTGAGACGCACTTAAAACATATACAAATCTGAAATCATCAAACCACTTTAGAAGGTGGTCTGAGACGCACTTAAACTGAGACAAATCTGATCACTCAAACCACTTCAGGAGATGGTCTGAGATGCACTTAAAACAGATAAGAATCCTATCGATCGTAACATTTCAGGAGATGGTCTGAGATGCTTCTAAACAAGACACAAATCTGGTTTCTTAAACCACTTCAGAAGGTGGTCTCAGACACACTTAAAACAAATGCAAATCGAATTTCTCAAACCATTTCAGGAGGTGGTTTGAGACAAACTTAAAACAGATACAAATCTAATCTCTCAAACCATTTCAGGAGATAGTCTGAGACGAATCAAGTTACTGCGTGTGTAAACATCAAATTCTCAAAGAATGTTCAGGCTGCCAATTCAGATTGTATCCAGATTGATTTTTGATAGTCTGTACAGCCAGAAACCACATGAAATCAGATTTGTCCCCCTGCAAATCTGATTTAAACTGCATGTGAAGAGGGTTTGATTCAGATTCTGCATGTTCTGGTCCTGGTCTTTACTCGGACTCCTGTCTAGCGATCTTCACTACTACACATTTGGCTAAAAGCTAATCAGAATGCAATCCAGATGCCAGTCAGAGGAAGTGAGCAGGTGTAAACGGGTCGTAATAAAATACAGTATGTGTGTTCTGATCGTCACATTAAGACTTTATAACGTTAAAATTCCACGACTCATAAAGAGCATCATTCTCAGCAACTGATCATCATCATCATCATCATCATCATCATCATCATCATCATCATCATCTTCTCACACTTAAGACAATACAGTATATACACAAACACACACACGAGTGAAATGACGCTTCTACACTAGACTATGGTACATTTACTAAAATAGTTTCTTCTGATAGTCTCTGAATAAAACATTTTAAATAAAAATGAATGAACAGACAGACTAATTTACTGATTCAGTTCTAATGAGCAGATCTGTGAATAAAGTCTCTGAAACATCTTTAAAATAATAAAGCAAGTCTCAATTCTCCTCTTCAAGCATCTGATCTGAGCTGAAATTTAAGTGAAGTAAACGTTTTTGAGCTGTTTTGCAGGTTTAAAGCATCAGATAATTCTGATTTATAATCAGATAAAGGTTCTGTTCTGGTTTAAAGGGAAAAGCAAGCTGTGGATTATTCAATATATTTAATATCACCAGAGTCAGGCGATCATCACCTATTAAACAGAAGAATCTATTTAAATGCTGAATGGGATCAGCAAATATTAAATATTCCCCAAAACATTTCTTTTAA